>NC_081559.1:69236014-69536014 GCF_022355385.1 Mustela nigripes | reverse complement strand
CGCAGGGCTCCATCTCACGACCCTGAGATCATGACCTGAGCCAAAACCAAGAGTCAGGACTAAACTAAATGACTGTACCCAGATGCCCCAATAAAGATTTCCTAAAACTAGAGATGTCTGGGTGGCTCAGTCATTTAAGCATCTGCCTTCAGCTCAGGTCATGATCCCGGGGTGCTGGGATCGAGCCCCATGTTGGGCTCCCTGCTGAACAAGGAGCCTACTTCTCCCTCTCCTGCTGTCCCTGCTTGTGTTCTCTCTCTCTGTCAAATCAATGAATAAAATCTTTAAAAAAAAACAAAATAAAATAAAAAAGATTTTCTAAAGTTATAATATCCAGTGTTGGTGAGAGTGTGGTGAAAGAGCATTCTTTCTTGACGCCAGAGGGATTGTAAGCCTTCCCCATGGCCCATTTGCACTGTGTATCAAGTGAGTTTAAATGGTTCAAACTCTGATCCAGTACTTCTTTTTCTATAATTTTTCTATTGCATAATCCCAGTTGAACATAAGGATTTGTGTATAAGGATATTGATATTAGCACATTTATAAAAGCAAAGCGAGGGGTAACTCATGACCTGCAATAGGAGAATATTCAATAAATTTTAGTGTAGGAAATCATGCAGTCATTAAAAACCATGTTTTCAAAGAGTATTTCATGGCACAAAAGGAGCACCAAAACTGGATTCAAAACTACATACATTACATTCCTAATTTAAAAACATTTTATATGTATCAAGACTAGACAGAACTATTCCAAAAAGCTAACAATATGTATTTCTACCTAGTAGTATTATAGACAATTTATTGCCTTTAGACTTGAGTTCACCATTTCCCAAAGTAAACTGGTACTATTGTAATACTGTCATAAAAGAATCATTTAAAATGTATTTAAAGCCTGTCAGATGCAAAGCAGGTGCTGGTGCTGTAGGTTTGGAGAGATGCCAAGACGTGGCACCCGGTGTCTGTGAGCGCCATCTTGGGAGCACTGTAGACGTAAATAACACCTGTGTGGCGGGAATAAGGATCCATGCCGTGAACAAGTTGCCAACACTGAAATACAGTGGAATGGAGGAAGAGGCCAAGGCTCATGTTTCTGAGATGCCTGCAGGCTTGGGGAGCTCCATAGTACCACCTGTGCGCAGATAACTGGTCAGAGCTGTTTCCAGCCAGCGCAAACTTGACTTGCTGCCATCCCCTTAGGCTGACTTAGACGTGGAATCCTAGGAAGAAGACCTTCGAGAAGCCATCTTTACCATGTCTGTCATTATTTGGGTAATTTTTAAAATGTGATTTTTTAGACATTATTTTAACAATGAGCTGAGGATACAATCAATATATTGTTATACAAAAACAGGACACAATGTGTACAAAGATAGTACAAAATCTATATCAGGCATAAGGTCATGGAAGTATGACCTTCCAGTATAAAAACTGACATGCTGCTCTGTGCAGGCCCAGTCCTTCTCTACGAAGTATAAGGTTCCTGAGAGCTGGAGAAGGGCTTACTCTTTTGCTTCCAAAGCTCGTACTAGTTCCTGGCATAGAGTAAGCATTACATAGTTCTTGAATTAATAAATACATACTTAAGTTACTAAGATTCATAATGAGTAGAGCCAAGAAAAACACTAGTTGTGAGGCAGCAGGGGAGCAAGAAACAGATCCCCCCTGTCGGGCCTCCTTAATAGGGGGTCTTTATCATAAGGATGGGCAGTAAAGAACATAGGAAACCTGGGATTACCCCACAGGGAGTCACACGCTGGTTAGAAGCCTGGGCTCCGGAGCCATTGGAGTTCCAATTGTGTCTCTGCCACTTACGAGTTTTGTACCTTTGGTCAAGTTACTTAACTTCTGTGTGCTTCAGTGCTGCCATCATCACCATCATCATCTTCTTCTTCATTATCATCATCTACTTAATAGAGTTATTGTGAAAATTGAATGAATTAATACTCGTAAAAGTGCCTTAAACGATCCTTAGCATGTAGTAAGTGCGTAATAAATGTTAGCTATTCTTGCTGTTACGGGTAGCATTGCTACTGTTAGAACGTTGAACACTGCAGTGCAGTTTAGGTACCTGGAAAGCCATGATGTGCCCTCGGGCCCAGGAGATGGATCATCCCCTCTCTTATGTCCACCGATTAAATGCCCAGCTCTTCCTGTCTCCTCTCATGCCTCTGGTGTGCCTGACTGACCGTCTGGCCCCATGATTCTCAGTTCATACATCTGAAACGAGGAGGAACCCAACTGGTTTGTCTGAGCCGAGTCTGGTATGTACGGCCAGCCCAGTGTGCTCTCCAGCAGGAACGCTAGCCTCTCTCGGGCCAGGGGCCTGCCCTTGTCCAGTCGGCCTTGGCTGGGGTGGGCTCAGCTGCAGCTGATCTCAGAAGGGAAATGTAGGCACAAAGAAGGCTCTTGTGATCATGGAATTTTAAATTATTCTTCAAAGAGGACTCAGAGACCAAAGAAAGGGTAAAAAAGCAAAATGAAAACAGAAGCAGTGTAATCCTTTTGGAGAGACAAGATGATGACTTTTGGCATTTTCCTCCTGGCGTACCGATTCATTTTCGAGGGGCCATTCGTTACCATTCAGAGCCACAGAGGACGCCGTGTGACTAAGCGCTGTGAAAATGAGATGAAACCTCAGAGGCCTTCATGGAAACCTCTGCCTTTCTAGGCCATGACCTTTCCTCTCCGCAGCACCTCGTGTGACAGCTTGTCTGCTTCATGGTATCTTATCCAAGCCTTTCTGTGCCGTGGACCACACACCTGAGGTGGTGTGTAAATGCCACATAGAAATGCTGATGGGCCTTCTCATCATTTTCTGTAGTTGAATGATCCCTGTGGGAAAGCTCTTATGGAGGACATTGCTGTCACCCGGTGTGTGTTCTCAGAGACCAGATTTCTTTCACGGGTCACTGCCACGGATCTGCATCTCTTCACGCCTGCCTGTGTCCCCAAGGTGATGAGAACAGCAACCTTTCCCTTCCTGGAGCAGTAATAATAGCTAACGTTTATTGTGCCGTTACTAAGTGCTAAGGATCATTTTGGCATTTTTACTTTGACTTTAAGACCCGCCCTAGCGCTTGAGTTGAGTCATGTCTGGTAGAAATGGCTGTTTGCTCCAATGCCTGTATCGCTCTGTGTGAAGCACTTAGCAGGAAATAAGTAGATGAACCCTTGGGTGGTGGGGAGGGTCAGTGCTCACAGACTGCGTTTAAGATCCTTGTCCTTACTGGGCCAGCTCTTGTTTCTAGATGCCTATGATTTGGTGTTTCTTTGGGCCAGAAAATAATACTGGAAACGGGAACAGAATGCATCTATCCCTTATTGCCCAATGTGTTTTTTCCAGAGCAGCCCAAAAGGTTATGTTGGGTTTTATGAGCTACAGAGGACTCCTGACGGGGGCATCACCTAAAATGACAGATGGCAAAAACGGAGGACTTGGAGCAGCCTTCTGAGCAGGGTCAAAATCTCTGTTTCCCGTCCCCAGCCTGAATATGATGGCCAACACTTGAAGAAGGAAAAGCATCATTTAAAATATTGTAATTGTCACCACATGTGATCTGGGTACTAATGTTTTGAACTAAAAAAATCTCAGGGCCCAGTTGAAGGTCAACAACACACACTTCTGATATTAAGGACCAGCACCCTTTCCTGTCTTTCCCCTCGCAAAAATGAAGATAAAATAAAATAAATAGATGTTCTGCTGGGAGGTGGATTTCCTCGAGTGAAGAAGAATAAATGCAACAAGATGGGATTGGGAGGGAGACAAACCATAAGTGACTCTTAATCTCACAAAACAAACTGAGGGTTGCCGGGGGGAGGGGGTTTGGGAGAAGGGGGTGGGATTATGGACATTGGGGAGGGTATGTGATTTGGTGAGTGCTGTGAAGTGTGTAAACCTGGTGATTCACAGACCTGTACCCCTGGGGATAAAAATATATGTTTATAAAAAATAAAAAATTAAAAAAAAAAAAAAACCAAAGGGATTTGGGGCTTCCTAACCCAGTTATCAATAAAGACATCTAAATAGCCATACAAAACAGGACTGAAAAAGCAATTTAAGACTTCTTCTGACACATCTAGTGATTTTCTCAACAAAAGTTTTTTGAAAATAAAATAAGGGGTTTTTTTTAAGACCTAGGGAGCAATCATCACCTATTCTCTTAGAAAAGCAGCTGCTTTTGTAGAAAACTCCAAATGGTTTTTGAAACCAAATACAATGTGATCTTTGGTGATGATGTGTCCACTTAACTTGGAGAATATTTTTCAGTGCCCAGAAGTTGCAAATTCAGTATTGGTCATTTTGAAGATTGTAGATGAATTTCAGCTTAAGATGAACATAGGAAACAACTGGTTTTCAGTGTCCTTCTCCTCTCTTAGTTCTGTAAAGACAATATTATGGAAAGAAGAGCCACGGAAAGACTTCAGTGATGGAGAGACCATGTGTTAGAGGCTCAAAATTAGCTTCTGATCTACCAGTGGCTTCGGGAAGGGACATTAGACTTGTCATTCCAGCCAAGATCCAGCCCCTCTGTCTCATGGAGAGTTCTTTTATATACACATCTTTCTGTGTCTGAAGCGTCGCGGAGTGGGGTATCTTCTGTAATTCCATCCTGACCCCAGGATGGATAGCCCTGCCCTTTCTTCCCCTTTGGCACAAAACCAAATCACTAGATAATCACCAGCCTTCAGTTTTCCGGCATGTGTGTGTAGCTATGGCCAAGGTAAACTGGTCTCTTGGGTTTATTTTGAGTTGAAATTAGCTGAGCTGTTTGTTTCCTCTGAGCCATATACAGATGCTTTTTGAACTATCTTTGTGTTTGAGGGATTTTTTTTTTTCATGATATCAGCACACCACTTCCTCCAAGTCATTACTTTGAAATAGTTTTGCAGAGGGAAATATTCCTGCTGGCCACCAGCCTAAGCAAACAAAGCAATGATTGTGGGGATGGCGGCAAAACTTTACTAGCGTGTTTCATGTTTGTGCATGACTTCATGAAGTGACTTCTCATCTGCTAAGTTAGGCAGAGAGGGTGGGCTGGCATTTGAGCTCACTAGTAGGAAACTGTGCTTTGTCTGTATCAGCCACTGGCTCCCCCGTGTGAATGCTTCTCAATGTTTAGGCTAAAAGAATGTCCTCACATGACCCTTCGCCTGCTCTCTTTCTGAGAAATCCATGGAACTCTTCTGAATGTGGATTTCTACTTAATCTTGGACACTTCCAGATTCTCTCGTTCTGACAAATTTTGGAAAACGCAAGTTTGTGTAAAGCCATTCTTAACCTTCCTTTTATTAGACTTTAAATATTTTTATTAATGACCTTTGAATGTTGATATGCAAACATATACAGTGCTTACACTAACAAGTTTTATAGATATTATTCCCTTTTTCATAAATTCATACATTTCTTTTATCATGAAGGTCGTGATATGCTATAATATCTCAAAAGTAAATCCTAAACCTTTAAGTACTTTTGTATTTATGTTAAAGAAAATGTAAGTAGAGAAAATACAGAGCCTTATTAAGTTTACAGTGATTTTTATATTCCTAGGTTTATTGCTTTAAAAAACTGGTTTGACTTTTATTAAATGCTGATTTTATTTTAAAAGTATACTTGCTTTTGGGAGAGTAGGAGGAGGTGTTACACTTAAGGAAAATAACCTCTGAGTTGACCTAGACTTTCATGGATTTTTTTGGGGGGGGGGATATATATATTTTTTAAGATTTATTTATTTGAGGGGCACCTGGGTGGCTCAGTCCTTAGGCATCTGCCTTCGGCTCAGGTCATGATCCCAGCATGCTGGGATCGAGCCCTGCATAGGGCTCCCTGCTCAGTAGGAAGCCTGTTTCTCCCTCTCCCACTCTTCCTGCTTGTGTTCTCTCTCTTGCTGTCTCTCTCTCTCTCTCTCTGTCAAATAAACAAATAAATAAAAGATTTATTTATTTGAAAGAGAGCGTGTGAGGGCAAGCAGGGGTGGGGGCGGAATTGGGGGAAGGGGCAGAGAGAGAGAGAATCCTTAAGCAGACTTCTCACTGAGCTCAGAGCCCCACGGGCTTGATCTCAAGACCCATGAGATCATGACCTGAGCTGAAATCAAAAGTCAGATGCTTAACCTACTGAGCCATATGGGCACTCACCCTTTTTTACATGGACTTTATTTTTGTAAAAGACCAAATTCTAGCAACGTGGTAATGAGGACCAGTCACTTCCCTGAGTTAATATAGTATACAACGTCTTTGAGCATTCTAGAATAGAGTCATATTATAATTTAAAAAAATTTTTTTAAAAAGCTGCATGTTAATTTTTCACTTTGTTTCAAGATTTTAAGTAATCTCGACATTCAAACCTACAACCCTGAGATCAAGAATTGTGCATACACCAACAGAGGCAGCCAGGCATCCCTTAAAAGCGGCATTTTAGAAAGTGGTGATAACACATGTCACAGATGGTAATCTCCAGTGCGTCCAGGGTACCATGTGTGTTGCTCTTGTTCTCCATTGCTTAAACTTTTCTAGGTAGCTTCTGTCTCTAAAGATTTTGAGATACTTCATTTTTTGGTATCTGCCAGCATTTTTAGAGACTCTCATCTATATTTTCAAGATATGAGGGGGAGAGAAAGCAGAAGATGAAAATCTTATCTCTACATTTGTGCAGTCAGAGATTGAAGAGAATTCAGCAGATACCACTAGTGGAGAGTTTTACAAATGTGCCCCCAACAGAGTATTTTGTATCCGGTAGTCTTGGATGAATAGAAAGTTCTATGTACAGGAGCCTTTGTTTTTTGTGTATGTGTGGGTTTTTTTTTTTTAAGATTTTTTTTTTTTTTTATGTGAGAGAGAGAATGAGAGAGAGAGCGAGAGCATTAGAGGGGGAATGGTCAGAGGGAGAAGCAGACTCCCTGCCGAGCAGGGAGCCCAACGCAGGACTCAGTGCTGGGACTCCAGGATCATGACCTGAGCTGAAGGCAGTCGCCCAACCAGCTTAGCTACCCACGCCCCCAAGAAGCCTTTGTATTTTGGAAAATGAACTTTCCTGTTGGTCATCTTCATACTGGTTTTCCATGAATTCCCTGCCAATGAGTGTTGGATACTCAGAGTGTTTTCTGTGTGGTATTCCATTTTGCTGAATCCTTGACTCTTGGCACAACCACCTTTCATATCCGAGTGCCATCATCTTGTGGTGACTGAACTTGGGCATAATGATAGGAATCGTGGTTTTATTTTCTCACTTGCTCGGAGAAATCAGATCTTGCCTCAAAGCCTGTTTTCTCTTGGTTCATTACGTGCTACCTCTGAAAACATTCACAAACAATTAGTGTTCTCTTTGCTCCTTAACCACTAGAATAAAGGAGCCATGAAAATAAGCTCTGCCTTCCATTCCCTGGTTGAGAGAGACCACCCCAAAGGGCTTTTGGGCATTGTCTTAGTGCCCTGAAGAAAAGTCCTGCCCTCGGCAGTGAAGGATTTTGAGTCAGTGGCCTCCCACCCTCCTGCTGGGATAGATGGCAGTGAGCCGACGGACTGGCAACAAGGCTCTCCAGGTGAATAAAAACAAATCAGTGAGCATAAAATCTATTTACTAATTTCCAGTTCTCCTTAACTTTTAGGAGAAACTGTTTTAGGAAGTTTCTGAGGCATTTTTTCTGAATTTGTGTTCATTGAATCTGGTGATACTTGGAATTGCATAAAATGCACGGGTACTCGTGAGTGTGAATGGGACCAGTACAGATCGAGTGGACCAATGACAGCTTTTTGAAATTGTCCTAAGTAGATTTGAAAATGAGTTGTACGATGATATAAAATAGACTCTGAAATTACTAGTATTCAATTCTTCTCAGTTGTCAAACAGTAAATTCTTCATTCTCATATTGCATTGAATTATCCTTCTATAAGCAAAAAGAACCACTTTACCAGCTGTTTCCTCCTTTACCAAGTAGCACTAACAGAGGACAAGATTAGCTCACTTAGTAACGATAGCAGACACTGTTGAATGTTTCGTATGCTCTAGGCACATTTACCCCAGAGTGGCTGCCTTTCTACTTAGATGCATCAGCCATCTTGAGTTCAGGAGAGGGAACTCTAGGAAGTGAGGAAGACCCCTTGACGTGGGAAGACCCAGTGGAAAGGAGGCCAGAGGAGGTCATGTCAGCCCCGGCCCTCAGGTGAATCATCAAATAGAGAATGAGAGTTACTTTGAATGACCCATGCTCAGAAGTGATTTTTATCACCAAGTTTTTAATATTTAAAAAAAAAATTCTAAATTAGATTTTATTTCTTCCAAAATATTTGCTTAATAGCTAGTGAAGACAGCGAAGATAATGGAAGCTTGGAGACTCATTGGATCAGCCCACATTACTCCTTAGTTCCTGGGAACTTTAGTCTTGTGAAAGGTGGGACGAGGTGAGTCAGGGTCATGATGACTGTTTTCCGTCAGACTTAAGAGGTTCACACATGGATGCATGTGGGTAGTAACAATCAGGGCATTCCTACTTCTGTGTTTGAGATGGGAAGAACTGTGGTAAGATGGGCCCAGACGTCCCGCATGCACCCTCCTTCTGCCATGGGATGGAGACCTTTCTTAAAATGGTAAAATTCTTACAAGCTGTGCAAAATTAGTCACAGTTGCCTGCTCAGAGAATTCTTTTGTAAGCGTGTATGTGCCAGACCCTCCTTGATTTATGAAATTTGCTTATCAATGCCCAGAAATAATCACTGCTTATACACTCAGTCCCCCAGTGATCAGGACTTTTTATTTTGTCTATGAAAAGTCTTGGAGATTTGAGTAATCTTTAGGTTCAGAAGTGGAAGAAATAAAGAAGAGACTAAAACATTGTGATAAAAAAAGAATCCAGGTAATAGTGAATCAATAGAGAAAGGTATACTAATCGCAGAGAGGACAATAAATATATGAAACACTGCCAGCTTTACTAATAATAAAAGAAATGAAAATCAACATTTTCATCTATCAGATTGGCAAAGATTTTGAAAAGTGATAATAATAGCACATGTTGAAAAGAAATGAAGCAGGTACTAATGAGAGAACAAATCCCACCATTTTGAGGAAACAGTTTAACAATATGTATCAAGATTGTTAGAAGAATAAACTTCATACTTTCCATTCTAGTAATTGTACTCTAATACATGCGTCCTGAGGAAATAATCTGAAATGACCACAAATCTTTAGACACAAGTCCATTAACATGACAGGATTTGTAATAATGAAATTGGAGGCAGTTTAAATGTTTAACAATGAAAAATAGTTATATGGGTCACAACCACACATAAAATAAAACATTCAACTATTAAAATTGCATTCGATGAAGATTTAATAATATGAGGGAATGTTAAAAAAAGAAAGGAAATAAATCTACATATATACCGTATGATCCCATTTTAGATATCTACACAGTGAAGAAGGAAAGACTGGAAGGAAATTCCAGAATGTTAACTGGTTTTCTCTGAGTACTAATGGGTCATTTAAAAAACCATTTATATGTTCTAAATACTTCCATGCATCACTTTTTAATAAGGAAAAAGATATATTGAAGTGAAAGAAGGAAACTATAAACAGTAGGAGAACCTTAAGGATGTTATCCCCAGACCATGGGACTCTGCTATAGTCTCTCTGTCCAGCCCAGTGTATTTTTTATCTCAATACAAAGTCCGCTAACTCAACATCATTTGGGTTAACAACTACTCTTTCTTTCAAAACAATCCAATTTCCTCCTTCTGTGTGGGTGACATCATCTTATCCCGGGGAAGGGAATTATGGCCTTGGGACAGGAGCCACTCAGGGTCCTGAGTGGGGTCATGGGAAATCCCAGGGCCACCCAGGGGAAGGGAGTAGAAGCTGAGGCTGGAGCACCCCAGAGTAATGATCCCCCCCACCCCCACCCCTGAGTCCTTTCCTTTGAAGACTTGGGACAGAACATACAGTTTAGTTACATTATGAATTAAATAGACTCTTATGGGCTGGCCTGGCAGCATACCGTCAAGTATGTTTGTATGGAAATGGTTCTCCCATCGGAATGCCCCCCCTGCTCCGCCCCCCACCCCACAAGGACTCTGGAGCACTGCACATTTACACTGGAGTCAGCCTGAACTAGCCCTTCTTCCCTTGGTGATCTTTGTGAGGCTGCTGTTTGAGATGAGCTGGACCAAAATGAACACACATGCTGCACAATACAGAGCCTAAATTCATTTTCCTTCCATTGTATCAACTCAGATATGAGTGTAAACTCCACGAGGTGGAGAGCTTTGTTTGTCTTTGTTGAATGACGGCTGTGCATAGGAGCCCAGGCATGGCCCTGCTCCCTAGTTAGCCACAGAGTCAGAGACACACAGCGTAAGCCGATAAAAAGATCACAGAAAATATTTTCATTTCTGGAAAGCAATTCACTGCTTTGTGTTTTTCTTTTTGGCTGGAGCAGACTGGCTGAGAGGTTGAGTGGGGCCAGGTAGAGGGTAAGCAAGGCAGCAATGGCAGAGGGTCAAGTTGGAGAAGCTCCTCTGGAGGAGGATAGCGATGGAGGGGCAGTGCTCAGGGCAGCAGGGGCTGTGGGCCCAGGTGGAGGGTATGCTGTCAGCTTATTCTTGACCTTAGCCATGGTCCCCAGACAACTACTTATTTGCCTCATCTAGGACACAGCTGCCTTCCAAAAGCCAGTAGTAACACCCAGCCTACACTCTGTTTAACTGTTTAGTTTTATTCTTGTTTTTTTTATTTTTATTTTATTTTTTAAGATTTTATTTATTCATTTGAGAGAGAACATAAGAGCTGAGAAGGTCAGAGGGAGAAGGAGACTCCCCAAGATCCGATGCGGTACTCGATCCCCAGACGCCGAGATCATGACCTGAGCTGAAAGCAGTCGCTTAACCAACTGAGCCACCCAGGCGCCCAGTTTTTTCATTTTTTTAATGGTGGTCGTGGTGAGGAGGGTAGAGGCCATTGAGTTTTGTTTGTTGTTATTGTTGTTGTTTAACTATGTCCACTTATCTTCCTGAGTGTCCTACAAACATAAACCACGTGTCAAATCTTTGTGGCTTGGTATTCCCAAACCCGTCAGTATTTATTTATTTAATTTTATTATTAAAGAATAATTGGCTTGCATTATTGTATTAGTTTCAGGTGCACAAGTCAATATTTTAATGTAGTCATGGAGTTGCTTTTTATGTAAGCCACTCACTCATCATACTGTCAGAATGGTTCTGGAACAGAATAAAATTGTCCAAGGCTGAATTAAGCAGCTTCCAAGAAGCAGGAGAAGGAGACATTTAGTCAGCAGTGAGCAAAGAGGACAAAACCAAAACCAAAATCCAAACACACACACACACACACACACAGTGCGCTTTCCTGGGATCCTATTGGCCCTGCACCCATATTTGGAGTTGAGGAAACTACAGACATGTACTTGGTCCAGTAGGAAACACTTGCCATTATCTTTCCTGTGTCCTGGTAGGGTAGCCATCCCATCAGACAATCTGGAAATGTTTTTCCAACAGTCTGTTTTCCCAGGCATTTGGAGAATCCATAGCAGCCAAATGGGAGGCAGAAATTTCTTGGAGTAGCAGAGTCCTCTGGGAATCTTGGGTCATTGAAGTAGAATAAATTGTTTCTGCCAAGCTGCTGAGAGAAGCAGGGTCTGCTAAGAAACAGGAGAAAGAAGCACCATGAATCTGTGGCCTGTTTGGAAAGAAAGTACAAGACTCCCTCCTAGGTTTGTAGGTGAGCAGCTGTGGTCCCCAGGGCTCTGTTCTACCCTTCCCCGGCTAGATGCTCAGAGCCGTTCTGTAAGCACAGAAGCAATGGCTCTCAGCCTTGTCTGACCCTGTTCCCACTCTTTTCCGGTGTGCACTTCACAAACTTCAATGAAACTCCCATCAGTGAGATAATCTGACTTTACAAATAATTTCCCCCAAAATTGATATAATTTTTATCTGTAATAATAAAAAAAATATATGGGATGCCTGGGTGGCTCAGTGGGTTAAGCCTCTGCCTTCAGCTCAGGTCATGGTGTCAGGGTCCTGGGATGGAACCCTGTATCAGGCTCTCTGCTCAGCAGGGAACCTGTTTCCCCCTCTCCCTCTGCCTGCCTCTCTGCCTACTTGTGCATGCTCTGTGTCAAATAAAAAAATTAAAAAAGAAAAAAGAAATAGGGCACTTGGGTGGCTCAGTTGGTTAAGCCTCTGACTCTTGATTTTGGCTCAGGTCATGATCTCAGGGTCATGGAATTGAGTTCAGGCTCCCTGTGGGGCATGGAGCCTGCTTGAGATTCTTTCCCTCTCCCTTGCCCTCTGCCCCTCCCCTCCAAGAAAAAGAGAGAGAAACAAAAGGAACATAATTTATTATAAAATAACTTCAATTTGTAAGTGATCAGCTACAACTCATTAGCAAACAGAGCTAAGTAATTGGCTGAGTAGTTGCTTCTCCACCTGTAACCACTGTGAACAGGCAGGTGCAGGATCACACTAAGTGGGGTAAGAGGGAACTACATACCTGGAGTGGAATGTCTTTGGGCAAATTATCTTCCAGAAATGAGAGACCAACTGTTAGTAAAAATCTTAGCAAAACATAGTATTTCATTTATATGACAGTTGCATTACTGGAAAATTCAGGGGCTCATAAACAGTGCAATAATTACTTTGAGTTTATATTTAAAATGGAGCCAAGGTCTAATATCAGATAACTACCAACAGTTTTTTTCCTACATCAATCTCTAACAGGACCTTTGAACATCACATGGGACTGTTTTTTACTGAGTGGGCCAGTCTGGTACACTGCAAGTTGTCTAGCATCTCCGGTCTCCGGGTCTGAATGCTAGGAGGGCCCCCAACTGTTGTGACACCCACAAATGCCCCCATTTCCTGTCCACATGCAGAGTGGTTGGGCCTGCCTCTTCCAGGTAGCAGCTGCACCAGCCAGGCCTGGCTTCCTCGCAGTCAGGGGTCCCAGGGGAAGTCTTGGGTCACTGAGCCCTTCCTGCAGCATTCAGGTGGGTGATGTCAGGCCCAAAGGTGCAGAGCTGTATAGACTCTTATTTCCTGAGTACTCCGTAGAAGGACTCTCCTGTCCCCATAGTTTCTGTCCTCCAGTGAGAGACACCAGGTAACTGTATAGAGAAGTCTGAACGAGGAACAATATTGCTACTGTCCCCACCCCAGAAATAATTGCAAACACCCCATCCTGGGCTTTGTACCTAATGACTAGCAATGGAAAGGAACACACAGCTATCCCTATGCCAGCACTTTCTCCCTATGTGTGTGCACGAATGGATATATGTGAAAATGGGGCTTTCCACCAGTTTTCCCCTTGAGCTGAAAGAAACTTCTTTCTGTTTTTTCACATGGGCTTTCCCCTGGGGGCAACTTGTATTGGATGTTGGTGACCAACTGGGAAATTTCTCCATTTTTCTTAAATTACCGAAGATAGGACAGTGCTTTCAAAGGAAACATGAAAAGTCTTTCCACACATAATCAGCATTTGTCCCTCCAAGACACAAGTTAGTGACGTTCCGACATCAGCATTTGTTGTTTGTTGTTTGCAGACTGTGTGTGTGGAGTAACAGGGCTCTCCACTATGTGCTCAGAAACCAGCATCCTGGACGTCCGGCCCTCGGGGATAAAACACAGACTGGTTGACTGTGAAGTGTGAACCCATTATGGGACTGTCCTTTCCCGGGGTCTCCTTCTTCCCACTCTGGATGTGGGCCTCCTTTTCTCTTTCCAAGCGAGTCGCCTCATCATTTCCTAACTTAAGCAAGGCCCTGTCACATACCCAACGCTGGCAAAGAACCCTGCTTGAGAAGTTGTTAGGTGTGTTGGCAGGTCCCCACGTTGTCACTCTGAATGGCTGTCCTGTGTCAACAGCTGTCAGGAGAAGCAAGACCTTCCCGGGTCCTGTTGGGGGAAGAAATCCAGCACGTACCTCCTTCACTCTAGCACCCCCCCACCTAGAGCCAAGTGTGTGGCAGCCTCCTCCCGACCTCAGGTTAAAGGAAGGATGAAACTCAACTTGGAGTTAGAAGCTTTTAAAATCCATTTACACCCATTTCTCAAGCCCAGATGATAACGTCAGACGCTGATCTAAAGCAGCTGGGGGACAGAGTGAATAAGGCAAACTATGCCCTCGCGGGGCTCGTCCCATAAAGCATGCGCAGACAGGGCTCCTCCTTTAGAGCATGCGCAGATAGAGCACCTCATAGAGCATGCGCAGACAAGGCTCCTCCCGTAGACCATGCACTGACGGTGTGGAATGCGAATGAGCGCGAGGAGCGAGCCACGAAACCAGGAGAAAGCTGTCCTCACAAACACGCCAGGGCAAAGGGAGGGGCAAGGGGCGAGGAGAAGCGGTGCAGGAAGTAGATCAGAGGGAGACTGCCCGATCCCACTGGACCTTGCTAGTCCCAGCAAGGACTTTGGATTTTACTTGGTGAGCACTGGAAAGCCACCGAGGCTTCTGAGTCTGTGAATCTCTTCTGAGCCCCAGTTTGAAGGTATTCTATCCTGTTTACCTTGGCTGAGGATTCATGTCCTGTGCTACGATTGTCAGCATTATGACTTTAGGAAAGAGAAGCCAATTTGGGTCTTTAATTCTACCGGCCCCAAACCCAAAACTACCTAGCCAACGCCCCATTTTAAGAGGTGGCTCCGAGCAGGACAAACTCTTCGTAGCCCTGAAGCTGTAGCCCAGAGACTTCCGCAGGACTGCCTGCTGTTATGTGGAAGTGTCATCGGTGTATCCTGCCAGAGGAGAGGATGAGTAAGGCGGGGCTCCATCCCCCCAGGGCCAGGCCATCCAGAGTTGTGTTGTCCGGTATGGTAGTGGCTCTTGGGCACAAAATGTTGCCATGAGTAAAATACATACTTATTTTTGAAGAATCAGTGTGAAGAGAAGAATGCAAAGTGCCTACTGAATACCCTTCTATTGTGAGGACATGTTATAATGATATTTTTGAAAAAGAGTGTTAAATAAAACATAGTACTGTAATTTCACTTTTTAAACTCTTTCTATTTTTTTTAAAAGATTTTATTTATTTATTTGACAGAGAGAGATCACAAGTAGATGGAGAGGCAGGCAGAGAAAGAGAGGAGGAAGCAGGCTCCCTGCTGAGCAGAGAGCAGGATGCGGGACTCGATCCCAGGACCCTGAGATCATGACCTGAGCTGAAGGCAGTGGCTTAACCCACTGAGCCACCCAGGCGCCCCTTTAAACTCTTTCTAATGCAGCTAGTAGCAAACCAAGAACTGTACTTAAGCTCCTGTATAGTTTGACACCAACATACAACAGTAGACTCAGAATGTTAGAGGAATTTTGTGATTAAACTCCCATTCCTAGAAGAGAATGAGATATCAGTCAGCAGTCTCTAGCATATCTTATAACCCACTGGATGGGTCTTTGAAGGGACAATGGGGTATCGGCTTCTCCTGTATTCCATACATATTTCCTGAAGTGGTTCTTACATTTTTGACCCCACTTTATCTGATGTTAGTGTAGCATAGAAATTTTGACTTTTCCAAACCACAGGTTTCCAGATTATTTGACTCTCCGCATCTTGGTTGCAGATCATAGGCAAAAAAGACCTCTAATAGAAAGCTGTATTTTTTTTTCTCTCTCTCTCTGTGCTTCTAGTCACTTTCAGTCTAAATTATCTCTTTTCTGTAGTTCTTACTGAAGACCACAAGAACTGGCCAACACATGCCAACATTCTAAATGTTTCCTCCAAATCCTTTAACGGTGCACCATCCATAGGCTTATGGGCTTAAGAGGCCAAGGATTCAGTAGGTGGTAGCATAAGCATCAGTGGGGGTACCACATAACAAGGTTGCCAGTCCCCTAGCCCAGGAGAGCCTGCACTAGCCTTCACTTGACTTAAATCAGTCACTTGCACATTTTAGAGTTAGTCACATTCAACACTCACTTCTGGTACCAACTTTTATGTCACAGGGGTGTTTGTATTGCCAATGATAGAAAACCTGATTATACCAGCTCAAACAAAATAGAGAATTTGTTTGTTAATGTTAATTAAAAGTCCAGAAATAGGTCTAGCCTCAGGTATAGATGGATTCAGCCAACGAAGCCTGTAGCTGGTTTTTCTCGATCACCACCCCTCCCCACCAATTCCCTACTTTGTTGGTTTCAGTTTCAGACCCCATGTGGTCAAAGGATGAGTGTGGCCATTTCAGTGCCGATATCCTCACAGATCCCATGCCAGCCCATCTGGCAGAAATGTCTTTGCCTCAGGCCACAAGTTCCCTTGGTTCTAATGAGTTCACAGGCCATCGCTCAAAAAATCTGTGAGGCCCCATGAATGCAAGGCTCTGATTAACCGGCCCTGAATCACATGCTCTTTCTGTACTGGCAGTGGGAACAAGAGGCTCTGGACCCTCAGGTCTGAGAGTGAGGAAGAAATGGGTCCCCAAACTGCAAATAACCACAGAAAGACGTCTGCCTCTGACTCAGTATGTCACATTTAACAAGAGGCCAGAGCTTTTCCAAAATGGCTGTCCAAAAAAGACCCCACACTTGGGTTGGAAGATGATGCCTTTTTCTAGTATAAGTAGGCCGAATTAATGCTGAGCTGCCAAAACAAATAGAAATAAATTTCCAGTTTTTCCCCATGTAAGATTATATCAACTTGTACTAATAGGACATTGAATAGTACAAATTTGTTTTCAGTTTCTCTGTGTTGCTGAGATGATGATGATGATGATGATGATGATTGAAGAGAAAGAGAAAGAGAGAGGGAGCGTGCAAGCAAAGGGGCAGAGGGAGAGAGAGGATTCCAAGCAGACTCCCCACCCAGCATGTAGCTGGACACAGGGCTCAATCCCACAACCCTAAGACCATGACCTGAGCCCAAATCAAGAGTCCGCTGCCCAACTGACTGAGTTACCCAGACACCCCTTTCTGAGATTATTTTTAAATGACCAAACCTCTGTGTAACTGTACTGATTATTTTGGGGGGAAGAGGGAAATTACTTTGTTTCTGCTCCTCCAAATCACATAATTCCCATATTTTAACATTTTGAAAGTAGATTTCCTCATATAGTAAATGCATATATTTCCTCTGGCATGGTTTCTCTTTCCCCCTAAAAAGCTATAAGGGAGACATTTTTGCTACTGAGGAAGGTATGTTAGAACTGAGGAAACCCTATTCTAAAATATCTTTCTAATACCAGGGCAAAAACCAGGCTCTTAAAGGTAGTTGTGTCCACAACTTGGAAAACCAGAATTATAAACGAATAAATCTTTTCATATTTTATACATTGTTGATTCAGTCTCCATTGTTGGGGTCACCACAGGAGGGTCATAGGCTGTGATCTTTTACCACTTTATCCAGACTGTTGAGAACTGTACTGTTTTATAATCTTCTGTCTGCTCTTGGTTTTGTATTTCTGTACATTAATATGGAGGATTTTTTCCCTGATTGGCCCAAGAGCTTACTGATTATTGTTTTACTCTACCATTAAGCTCAGATTGGTCTGCCAAGTCCCTTCTGGGCTATCGGGCTTCACTGCTGATCTGTGCCATCCTTTCTCTGGAAAAGTTCCCTTTAACTTAAACTATCCCTAGAGGAGGGTTCAAGTTTAGCCTTGACATTCCTTATTCACTTTTTGAAAGAAAACAATCTTTTTTTTTTTTTTAAGAGTTTATTTATTTATTTGTTGAGGGGGGCACATAAGCAGGGGAGGGTTAGGAGGGGAGAAAGAGAATCTCAAGCAGACTCCCAGCATGGTCCCATGACCCCGAGATCAGGACCTAAGCCAAAACCAAGAGTCAGAAGCTTAACTGACTGAGCCACCTAGGCACCCCAAGAGGAAATAGTCTTAAGGTCTTTTTTTTCCCCTAAGATTTTATTTATTTATTTGAGACAGAGAGAGACAGCTAGAGAGGGAACACAAGCAGGGGAGAGGGAGAGAGGAGCAGGCTCCCTGCTGAGCAGAGAGCCTGATTCCGGAGCTCCATCCCAGGACTCTGGGATCATGACCTGAGCCGAAGGCAGACACTTAACCAACTGAGCCACCCAGGTGCCTCCAGTCTTAAGGTCTGAAGGGAATGTTATGTTATGTTATGGAAGAATTTTTAGGCGATATAATTTTCTTTTTCTTTTAACATATTAATTGAGCACCTACTGAGTGTCAGAGGCAGTTCTAGATGCTGAAAGAACAGCAGGAAAGAAGGTCCCCATCCTCATGGAGCTTGAATTCTAGTGGGGACACACAGTATACAAACCATTAAACTTGTGAAAAAATTGTTGAGTGGTGACACGTGCTGTGTATAAAAGAGAACAGGCACAGAGATGGGGCACGAAGAGGGGCCTTTTTGCTGACGACTGAAGATGAGAAGGAACTAGGAGATGAGTGTACTGGGGGGAGGGCTTACAAGTGTAAGGCCCCGAGATGCAAATGAACTGGATGCATTTAAAGAACAGAAAGGGCTGGAAGGTAAATTAGCAAGAAGGGACGTTACTTGAGATGAAGTCAGAGGGCTAGGGCGGGGCCAGATATTGTGGGTTCTTGTGGGCTCCTGGCAGAGTTTGGACTTTTTAAGTGGAACAAGAAACCACTGTAGGGTTTTAAGCAGGGGAGGAATGTTACCTGATTTATGTTCTATGGTGGCCAATAGACACCTCATCAATGTTTCCAAAGTTGGCTGTATTTATACGTTCTCATCAAAGGCAAAAATAGAACCAAACTCTAGACCACTGCTCCCTTGTGTGTCTTGGGGGCTACAGCCTTCTAAATGATTCTCCCTCCTAACTGAGCCATCCCTAATGGAGGGGGCCGACATGAACTGCACGTGTACAGCATGGTGAGGTTGTTTTTGTGTGTGTGCATGCATTTGCCTTACTCAGAGAACTTCAAAACAACTATGGAAATACAGAGAGAAATCATCCCATTACCCATGTTCCCTTCTTAGAACTAACTAGGTTAGACTTCTCAAAGTTTCACTTTGTGCATTCACTTGGTAGTTGATCAGATTTCCTATTTCCCTGGAGTTAGTGGAGGGGGAGGGAGATGCTAGCAGCAGGCCTCCACTTCTGTCCAGTGCCCCCCACCGGCACATCAGATGGCAGGACTCTCCATTTCTAATCCTTCAGTGCTCTGCTTCCAGGAATTTTGCCGTGGCCCCACATCATAAAACTCTACTCATTCAGTTAGATTCATAACTCAAAGAATTTAGAGCCTGGAAGAGTCGTAGACATCAATTATCTCAGTATTCCTCAGGAGGAGTACTGAGGAGTCAGTATTTTGGGCAAGACTATCCAAAGCATCATGGGAAATTCCACATTCCTGGCTCCACCCCTAAAGAGTCCCCCATCCAACCCAACACTTTTTAACCACCAACTACAAATGAGTCCACGCATTTCCAGCCGCTGCCCGAATTGAGAACCCCTGGTCCACCCAGTCCTGTCATTTTACAGGGAAGGGAATATGAGACGATGTGTGGGAGCTCCGTTCCTTTTCCCTCTGAATCCCGCACAACCAAGACCCAGAGTTCTAACTTTAGAGTCAAGTTAGTTTCTGAAATGTGCCTCTGTTTTTCATTCTTTTGGCTGATACTTTTTTGTCCTTAGTTTTTCTTCTGAGTTACATGTTATGTGTTGCAAATCTGAATCTTTCAGATGGCTCAAGAAAAAATGATGAGTGTTTTCAGAATATTTGTGCATAGCTCAAGGTTTTGTACATGTAGTCCATTGCCTCTTCCCTTCTTAGAGTCCTTTAATAATTAGAAATCTGCCTTCCCCCTTTCTACACTCATATCTCCATGCTTTTGTCAAGCATCTTCTAGGAGAGTTATTGTTATCCTGTTAAGTATGGAGGACAGAAACAAAACATTCTGGCATAGAAAGTTCTGGATCTTCATATGACTTGAGCTGTGTGTAATTTATCCTGACTTGGGCACCAAAATCACATCTCAAAACTCATTTGCCTTCATACACTTGACCGGCTCTCTTCACCTGCATCTGTGACTTTCTCTCTACATACTTGAATGCTCTGTAGAGGAGGAAGAATCATTACCCTATTTATTGGTGTAGCTGAGAGCTTTTTAGTCCTTGGTAACTATTTTCCTTAATACTAAATATTCTAGTCAATAGTATTAGTCAGTTAGCATAGTCAATATCAAGAGTGATAACTTTCAAGCAGCATTTTCCTGGAAGGAATCTCAGGCTCTGTGAACTATTATTTCTGCACAGGTATCTAGAATAACTTTGGCCTGCCAACTGGATGGACATCCTGATTTCCTCTTGTCACTGTACCAAACAGATACATTACACCTTGAGGAAAAGAGTAGCATTTAATTTTTTAAATTAAGGGGTTTTTCCTTGCTTGCTTCTAAAGTAAAGCCAATCTAGTTTCTTTTTGTGCAGTAAAGGAGGAAGGAACAAACAACAAATTAATCAGGCAGGAAGCGAATAACCACAGAAAGACGTCTGCCTCTGACTCAGTATGTCACATTTAACAAGAGGCCAGAGCTTGTCCAAAATGGCTGTCCAAAACCGACCCCACACTTGGGTTGGAAGATGATGCCTTTTTCAGGGACAGTTTTCTCTCTGGGCTCACATCTTGCTGGTCTGTCTTCTGTGTCCCCGATCATGCCTTCCTACGGTGTCCTTTAACGGTAAGAAAAGTTCTATTCAGACTAAATGTATTTCCTTTATCAGCTAGAGGGAAGAACGAAATGGCTTTTAATGGGCCAGAGTATGTTGAGATAGTTTGATTTTCTTCAGCAGAAGACCGTGTAACCTATTCCTGTTGCAGAGAATGCTAGTTTCAACACTGTGGTGATCGTGGGCAATTCATAACTTGTGTTTTGTACCAAAAAGTAAGCAAGATTTTCAGTAGAATTTTTCCTGACCACTGGACAAGTTTGGATCCACAGGAATTTTTTTTTTCCACTTAAAATGGGGGTTTATGTCTGTAAGTACAGCCTTTCAGTGTGTTATCCACACACTGCTTTTGAACTTTCCCTTTGGCAAGTAGCAGTAAGTACTTTTAAAGTAAAGGGAATCATCAGAAACTTCAAAGGAAAGTACCGGGGAACTAAGGTGTTGCCTTTCTGTTGCTACACATATGTCACTTAAGTTCAAATCCCAAATTAAACCATTTCTAGGCAGAGTATTTTAGGAAGAAGACAGTCTGTCTTTAAAATCTTTCTAGTCAACCCCCTAACAGTGCAGCGCATAGCTACTTTGCTCATCAAATTCTGTAGCATTTGTTATAAGTGTTTACAGCTAATATGACTAACTTTTTGTCATAAAATATTGTAACTTAAAATTTTGAAGCAATGTACCCAGAGACCTACATATTAGGACTAAGGAAAGTTGTTTGTATCAAAAAAAATTTTTTTTTTTTGCCTCTGGGGCGTGTATGAAAAAGTCACTTGGCATATTCCTTTTTCCCCCATGGAGAAATATAAAATACAGCTTTAAAATATTAAGAGAGCGCATACAAATTTAGTCAATAAGTGTAAGTTCTTTTAAATAATCCAATGGTATAAGTAGCATATACACTAGAAAATGGAGAAGTGGTAAAATGGAGAAAAGTCTTCAAGAAGATTCTGAGAAACAAAAGTAAAACATCTTGGTAAAAAGAAAGACAGCTGAGTGAAAAGGCAAGAGAAAGAATAAGACAGGATAGTGTGGGGCACTTGAGTGGCTCAGTGGGTTGAGCCTCTGCCTTCAGCTCAGGTCATGATCCCAGAGTCCTGGGATCGAGCCCCACATCGGGCCCTCTGTTTGGCGGGGAGCCTGCTTCTCCCTCTCTCTCTCTCTCTGTGCCTTTCTGCCTACTTGTGATCTCTCTCTCTGTCAAATAAACAAAAAAAAAAAATCCTTAAAAAAAAAAAAAAAAAAAAGACAGGCTAGCGAGAGAGGAAGGTGAGAGGCTGGGAAAGACGGAAGGTCAGCCCGTGTGGAAGCCGTGTCCATCCTCATCATTGGAGGATCTTAAGTATCATCCATTAACTTCATAAAGTTGTGTTCCTTCTGAACTGGAACTTCATCTAGTCAAAACTCTTCCTTTTGTAGTCTAAAGAAGTTTAAATGATTTCTCTAGAATCACGGTCACGTTTTCACTATTCTTTTGAAAAGTTCAGACACAAGTTAATTGTTCATAGCTCCTGAATTACTCTATTTAAACTTTAAGGATTATATGGATGCTAGATTAACTGCAATATTTAGAGAACTCCCCAGGATAAAAATGATTTCCTGGAGTCCAGCAGCAATTTCCACCCTGCTCCCTGAAGAAATTAGATTCTACATCGGGCCCATGGGCTAGAAGTTGCCCAACCTGTGCTAAAAAAAAGGAAGTGAGCTCCTTAATTTCTGGACCTTTCAAGTTTTCTGCCCTTTTGAAGTCTGATTCACATTTCATGAACATGTCATTTACTTTGTAAGTTTCTGGCTGTTTAAATTGTGGAACATTTCTGCTTTACGGTTGGACTCACTTTTGTTTATCCAAATTGCTGTACATTTACTTCTTGTTGAGAAGGGTATTTCCATTGAAATACCATAAATACCTCTGTCTGTAATTTGCAACCCTCACTCCTGAAAATTAAAATGGAAAAAAAATACTAGAAGAAGGAATGCCTTAATTAGTACGCTTTAAAGTGCACTTTATACGCATCTCCATTCTCCATTCATCTGTAATATGGAGGTTTGCATGGGTGTGAACATGTGGGCCAAGGTTTAAATCAACTTATAGTTTCTTTCTCATGACTAAATAGCAAGGGAAGACAATAACATTTATTGAGGACTTGCTACTTGTTGGGCTCTTTACTTTTACTTATTTTTAAAAATGGCTAATACTTATTAAATATTTGCCTCATTTAACTCTTGAGTAACCCTATTGAGTAGGTACCATTATCCCCTTTTTATTGTGGGAACTGGACTTAGGCTATGAAATTTGCCCAAGGCCACTTAACAACTAAGTATAAAGAAGTTTTCGATATTTTCAAGAGCTTGTTTCATAAATGCAGTGGAGAGGGAACTGGATGTCCTCTTCCAGTCCCAAGACTCTGGGATTACAAATGCTTTATTTTAAATGTCACAGCAACATCAAGTATCTTAAAGCAAATAACTTCAGGGAAGACATTTTCCTTCCTAAGTCCTTTGTCCTTTTCAGAAGTAAATTTGGTGGCACTTTTGCCTCTATTACAAGACTACACTTTCAATATAAAATGAATAAAATATATATCGTGTATATTAATATATATGCTGGGAGCATGGACACGGGGGTAGATCTTAATCCTCTGGTAAAAAGAAATGTGGTGCTGAGGATTTAAGAAAACTCTAGCTCTAAGGTTTGATCCCCTTTAAGAGAATACTTATAAGAGATGGGAAGTAGTGGGAGGAAACGCTATACTTTTTAGTTCCCTGGATAAGGTAGAGAAGGAAGGGCTTCTTTCCTTTTGCCACAGCTAAACAATGACGGGGTGGGGGGGCATTCAACGTATCTTCAGTGTCTCACTTTTAAAAGGGTTTGGATGTGTATCAATTTACATTAACTTCTTTTAATAAAGATTTTATTTATTCATTTGAGAGAGAGAGAGCACGCGAGCCGAGGGAGAGGGAGAACGCGAGCCGAGGGAGAGGGAGAGGATCTCCAGGAGACTCCCTGCTGAGTCCAGAGCCCAACTTGAGGGGCTGGAGGGGCTCGTGGGGCTCAGTCTCAGAATGCTGAGATCAGGGCCTGAGCGGAAATCAAGCATCAGATGCTCAACTGAGCCCCCAGGTGCCCTTATAAATTTGCATTAACTTTTAAATTAAATGTGTGACAGCAGATTTTAAAAAATCATTTTACTTCACACCCTTTAATTTCCCAACAGTTACTCTTACGGTAGAATTGTGTATGTGTGTGCTACCCATTGTAATGACATTGCAGATGTTTCAACATGTTTTCTCTGAAAAATGCCTTTCCCCTTCCCCCTGCCCCAAATTAACCAACTGTTTATCGAAAAGAACTCTAAAAGGGGTATTTCTGAAATAACCACGGGTGCTGTAAATACAGCAAGACACAAATCCTTACCACTGAGAAGACAGCCTAGGATGAGGACTCCGTTCAGTTATTGTCTTAAGTGACGGTTAAGAAAAGAGCAAGTACGGGCACCTGGGTGGCTCAGTGGGTTAAGCCACTGCCTTTGGCTCAGGTCATGATCTCAGGGTTGGGGATCGAGCCCCGCGTCGGGCTCTCTGCTCAGCGGGGAGCCTGCTTCTCCCTCTCTCTCTGTCTCTCTGTCTAATAAATAAAAAAAATCTTTAAGAAAAAAGAAAAGAGCAAGTACATTTTGAGAAATGAGGGGTTCTGTGGACAGAATACATGCGTTCCAGCCCCAGTTGAGAATTAAGTGACCACTAACCCGGGTGAGGTTGCTGTTTTGCTTACAAAGGAAAGCTTGTTTCTCTTCTCTACCTTTTGCTTCCTCTTGGGTTGAGAGCATTCTTCTGTTTTTCCTCTTCTTGCTGATTGCCTCCTTGCCTGCAGCCCTCTGAGCCTGGGCCTGAGGAGAGGAAGAGTAGCAGTACTAGAAGCCAACTTCATGCAGAGATAGGAAGAATTTCTAAGATGGCCAAATGTGACAGGCTGGGGGTGGGGTGGGGGGTGGGGCACAGAGATGTCGCACTGTGACTTGTATCATAAAATAGAAACTACAGGCAAGTGCAGCTGTGAAAAGATTGTGCTGAAGAAACAGGATGGCTGTGGTTTGCTGTGAGCATCAATTTTCCTGTTGAGCATTTTTACAGGAAGTTGAAGAACAAAGCCAACTTCATCTTAATTAGTTCTAATGGTTTTCAGATCTTAAAGACATTCACTAACTGCATCATGCAGAAGTCTCGAAAGAGTAGAATCTGTCAGAATTAGGAGTGGGAATCCCAAAACTATGAGCTTTTTTTTTTTTTAATTCAGGATTTTAGTAGCAATTTGAGTTTGCTAAATGATTTTATTTTTATGGTGTAACTTGGAGTGGATTCATTGCCTTTATAATGAATGCTTCTGTAGTAATTTTTTTTACAGTTGTAATAACTCAATATGAGTTTAGGAGCCTTTTCTTATTAAAACACCACTGAGTTATATATATTATAGATTTTCTTCTGTTAGTATTTATTGGTCGAACAAATGTGTGTGTGTGTGTATATATACGGAAGGGGTAGGGGTGTGTGTTTGTTTATAAGCTGGAAGGATATACCTGAAAATGTCAAGGATATTTCTAAATTATTTCTATTATTATTAACCCCAACCCCTTTTCACCTAAAATTTAATTATTACTGAATGCTTCTTTCAGTGACTAAATACAACCATCATGTTTTATTTTCATCTTTGTGCTGTCAGTCTTTAAAATACAACAGCCAGCTATTTTACCAGCAAATTGGGTTTATCTAGGAATGGCAAAAGAATTGCAATTCAGGACAAGCAAGCTATGGTAAAATCAGAGGCAAACCCAGAGGTCAAAGAAGAAGGTTACTTTACAGAGAAAAAGGAGTAAGTTGGGACAGCTTTGAATGAAAGCCCATTGGAGGAAAGTCAGAGTTCAGGTGGTGAGTTTCTCATTAGCTGAACTGTGATGGTTTCTCATTGGCTGGGCTATTGCTGGGCAAGGTGAAAATCTGCCTTCCTCCTTCCATGGTAGTAAAGTAGGCTTTTTCCTATTAAAAAATGCAAAGTACACTTCTTCCTGTTGGGATCTGCAGTTGAGGACAAGTTAGTAGGATCTGACAGCTCCCTTTTCTGGACTCCTGACTTCATTTTAAATGAGGTTTCCATTATTTAATTCCACATTTCCCCCTTTTGATCCAGATCTTTCCTTAAAAGTATCACTGATCAAGAGTGGGCTCATCCAGGGGCACCTGCGTGGCCTAGTCAGTTGGGCATCTCCTTTTGACTTGGGTCATGATCCTGGAGTCCTGGGATTGAGCCCACATCACGTTCCCTAGTCAGCAGGGAGTCTGCTTCTCCTTCTCCCTCTGCTGCTCCCCCTGCTTGTGCTGTCTCTCTCAATCTCTCTGTTAAATAAATAAATAAAATTGAAAAAAGAGAGAGAGAGAGAGAAAGATTTGGCTCATCCATAGCTCTCACTGCTAGGAAGGACCTTTACTGGGTGTCCTGTCCCATATCAGAGGGTAAGCCCATAGCAGTTGGAAACCATTTAAGGTCCCATTTGAGTAACAAGGGGGGTTATGAGGGAGAACCCACAGGCATTTCCCATCTAAAGTCGGTATCTCGTCAAGGTTGTACACACTGGAGATCATCCTGAAGCATTAGGTTAGCATCAGCTTATTCGGTATTATTTCTATAAAGTCTGGACAGGCAACAGATACACAACTTTAAAATAATTATACAAAACATAATTAAAAACAACGTGACAATTTCAAATTGTATGATGGTTCTGAACTGTGATCTTGGGTCTGAAGGTAGCCAACCAAACAAATCAAAGGAATGTGGAGAATTAGATGAAACTTGTAGCCAATGTGCCTGTTCCCTAATTTTGTGTCATTGGGTTTCTACTTCCCCAGAGGAGATTATCCCTGTGTTTACTATCACACAGATGCCTCATGGCTCAGCAAGTGGGTAATTGAGGCCTCTGTGATAATCCCTAACTACTTTAGCCCATGAGTTACGTGGTCATTGTTGGGCTGCTCCTGCTTTGACTATGGAATGGGCCAACTCTCCTAATGTTAGGGAGAGATGTCTAATCATGTGTTCATTAGGCTGAAGGATGAAGGCTCTCTCTACAGAGGCAAACCCGAGTCATATGCACCTCCCAGAAGTTCTCATTGAATGCAGCCTTGAAGATTTAGGTGAGGTGAGGACCGTGGTAAGCTGCTGTTTTGTTATGAGGAGAAAATAGAGTGGTGAGTACAGCAAGAGAACACCATCCTTTCATCCTCTAGCTGTCGGGACAGTGAGCTGCCCGAGTGTAGGTGCCATTACCAAAGCCTCCACATACAGAGGAGAAGCCAAGAGCCACACACAGGGCTGCCTCAGAGTAAGGGCCTTTATGGACCCATTTGTCTGTGTGGAGGCCTTAGCATCATACAACTCAGACTCAAATACCATGTTACCACATATGGAAAGTCTTCCCAAACATAGAGATAAGACAGCCAGCTTACAATGGTCTCACTTATACTGGTTGTGCACAATGTCTTTTATATATAAGTATATTCAAGAGAGTTCATTTCTCCAACCAAAGTTTGGGTTAAATTGAGCCAGGGAACAAGGGTGGATGGATATAGTATTCTAGCCTTATGAAAGGGCCCTGAGGAACAGTTTAGGCATGCAGTAGCATATGGGATTCCAGCAAAACTACTAATAGGATGAGCTAAGGGGTCACTGTTTTCCTGGATGGATCAAGGTTTCTGGTGACAAAATCAGAGGCGTTTCCTCTTTTTGTAATAGATTGGGAAATGTAAATAAGAGCATTATCCATCCAAGGAGGAGAGGGAGAAAATAAAGTAAGAAGTAACAGGGAGAAAAGGATATGTAGGCATGGAGCAGTGATCTTGGGAAAGCTGTCTCCATTTAGATGCCACTTGCTTCCATACCCCCAAAATCTTTACTTTCAGGCCATCAGTTGGTACGTACATCCAGTCAGGATTTTGTTCCTTCCTCAGATGTGACATGTGAATCTAGAATTCTATTCCCGGAAGTTTGATGGCACAGAGGTTGGTTAACAGTACCAAGAGGGACCCTTCCAATGAGGTTGAAGACACCTTTTGGAGGTATCTTTTCCAACAGATGAAATCTCTGGGTTGCAAGTATGATCTTTAAGGTCTTCCTCTCCCAGGAGCTGTGAAAATATTGCTCTGTTAAAGCATGGTCCTTTTTAAGAGAAGCAACTAGGCTTTTACAATATTGGAGTATATTTCCTTTCATCAGCTGTCAAAAGGGTGGGAACCAGATGCATCAGGCACCCTGTGACATTTCCAAAGGATGAGAATTTATGAGCTCCAAAGGATTGGATCCGAGATTTAGAAGAACTAATGATGGGGCTCCTGGGTGGCTCAGTCGTTAAGCATCAGGGTCCTGGGATCAAGCCCCGTATCGGGCTCCCTGCTCCACAGGAAACCTGCCTCTTCCTCTCCCACTACACCCTGATTGTTTTCCCTCTCTCACTGTCTGTGTCAAATAAATAAATAAAATCTTCCAAAAAAGAAAAAAAGAACTAATGGTAACGCTTTTGCCCAGGTTATTTGAAAGGTCTCTACAAATTTTACCAATTGAGTCTTTCTTTTTCCTTTTTAAAGATTTGTTTATTTTGAGAGAGAGAACACACGTGCATGCATGCACGCAGAGAGGGAGGGGCAGAGGGAGAAAGAGTGACTTGTTCATCCCACCTCCCATCCTACAGTGGATATATTCTCTCTGCTTGAGAGACTCTCAAGCAGCCAACCTGCTGAGCTCAGAGCCAGACATGGGGCTTGATCTCACAACCCTGAGATCATAACCTGAGCCAAAACCAAGAGTCGATGCCTAACCGAATGAGCCACTCAGACATCTCACCAACTGAGTCTTAATAATGCTGTTTGTGCGTTGGGATAGCCCTAGAGATTGAAGGTGGGAAGCTTAGTGAAAGGGCTACAGCATCAGCCCCACAGCACAGACCTGTCGGAACTACTTGATCCGTGAGTGAGCTTCTGGGTCACTGTGAAGCTCAAGAGGGGGTCCTCAGGTACGAATAATCTTTTCTAATAGGATTTTAGCCACAAAAGCAGCAGTAACTTGTCTAAAGGGAAAGCTTCCAGTCCAGTGAGAAAACATACAAACCATGACTAAAAACTATTTTTATCAGTCAGATGGGGGGGTGGTGAGGAAAACCTATTTGCCAAACCTCTGATGGTCCATTGGGCAATTTAAAATGCCCGGGAGCTGTGCAGATGTGTCTCCCAATACTGTACCTTAGACAGGTAGGACAAGCAAGGTGTGCACTTTTGCAGCCTTAGGAATATTTCCCAACCAGTGTTGTTTCATAAAGTCTCTCATTTCATCAGTAGTCCAAGGATTTCATGCGTGTACAGCGGTTAGTAATGGGAAGTTTAGAGCCTTTGGCCGGACTGTATTGTTATTTGGTTCAAGCCAGAGTTCTCTCTGTTTTATTGAACCAACAATTATTAGATTTCCAATATTGTTTTTTTTTTCTTTTCCTCCTCTGGGGCCAACTGTTGAGCATCTCTTGTCAGTTCTTTGAGATTTTCTTTTAGAGGAACATCCTTTTCGACTATGACTGAGGTTTTGGTTACTGGTTCCTTAAAGAGTAGAGTTTTTAACAGAAATATCAGCAAGGTGGTTTCCTTTGGCCTCCAGGAAGTGAAGTCTCAAATACCCAGGGACTTTAACTCTAGGTAGAGGGGCTGGCAAAAGCATGGCCATCTAATAAATTTTGGACAGAAGAGCCATTTGTAATTTTCTTCTGTTAGAGGTAAGACATCCAACTCTTTCCATAACATCCCTGTAATGGGCTGCCCCAAAACCATACCGACTATCAGTGTAGATGTCCATGGTTATGCCTTCGGCCAAAGTTCAAGACCGAGCAGGAGCCTATAATTGAGACTGTTGGACTAAAGGTGAAGGAACTCTTTTAAAAAGAATTTTAATTGTGTGCCCAGCATATTTACCACTTTCATCCTTTGAATAAGACCCATCTTATTCAACCATGAAACCAGTAAACCATGAAAGATCTGCATTGATTTGAGTTTTCTGTAAATTACTGCAGGGAGTCAAAATGTACTGTGTTTGCATCAAGCAGTTGTGAGAGGCCTCGTCAGTGAAGGGGGAGAGAAGAATGGCTTGGCTCAGGATGTTGCAGGAAGAAAGCATTGCAGGATGGACAGTTAGTGGGGGTATTTCCCCAGAGGTGAAGTGACTGGCTGAAAGGTGTTTAATGTGGTGAGAATTCCAGAGGGCCTCTACTGCAAGGGACACAGAGATGATTGGGGGTGGTGGGGATGATGGTTTCTTCAGTTGGCTCAACCAAAAAGGCAGTGGCAGGAATGGCTCTGAGACAAGAGGGCTATCCTTGTGTTTCAGGTTCCGGTTGTTGGCTATAATAATGCTCCATGGCTTGATGATAGTTTCCATATTTTTTAGTGAGTGCTCCAAGGGCATTCCCTTCCCTCTCACAAAAAGGAAAAAAGGAACCTGTTGGTTGGGGTACCCAAGGAGCGAGCTTCATTAAGCTTTTCTTTAAGGCCTCCAAGTCTGTGTCATCTTGGTCTTCCCAAATAATAGGTCACGATTGTTGTTTTTCAGTAAAATATGTAGGGGTTGGGCCAGAAGAGAGAAGTTTAGAATCCAATTTTAACACTAGGCAGCTAGCCCAGGAAAATTTCGTCATTGGTGCTTCGTTTTAATTTTGGGAAGTTTAGGATACCACTCAGCCTATCTGAATCTAAATATAGCCCTTTTCCAAACTCAGGTGCCCTAAATATGGACCCCAAGTCAGAGCAAACTGCGATTTTTCCCTGGAAACTTTATGTCCCTTTAAGGCCAAAAGTTTTAACAGGTGGCTGCTCAGTGAAGAGGCTTAGGGAAAGGAGCAGAGAAGAAACCCATCTACATGTAGTAACAAGGTGGAGCCTCCAGAAAACTTTATGTCATCTACGTCAGCTTTTAAGGTTTTCAAGAAGAAGGACTCTCCGTAAATCCCTGGGACATTACTGTGCAGATGTATTGTTTTCCTCCAAGAGAAGGCGGACAGGTATTAGCAGACCTTATCGACCGATGTACCAAAGGTAGCACTTTATAAGTTGGTGACAGTGAAAATTTGGCTTTCAGTGGGGATGGAGGTCAGTGAAATATGAGGCTTAGGAACAACGAGGCGGCGAGGGATAACGTTATTGCTAATGGCTCAGAGGTTTTGGACAAGCCTCCATCCTCAACAACTGGGTTTTCTCACGGGTAAAATGGGGCTGTTACAGGGACCAGAGGAGGGCATAATGAGGTACTGAGCCTCAGAATCTTCTGTTATGAGTTTAGTACCTTGAAGGGTTCCTTTATTTATGAGGTATTAATTCTGGGGAGAGGTGCCAAGTCAATCCCTCCTTTGCCAAGTGCCCCAGAAGCACTCACACCAGCAGACCTATGCTTACCTTCAAGAAAGACAAATCTAGACCCATCTGTTGGTCGTTGACCCACCTGGAGGCTTGCTGTGTACCATTCCATTCATCCTCCCACAACTCTGTTCCACACGGTGCAGAGAGGGTAGTCTCTTACCCCAGGTGGGTAGGTATGATGGCAAAGAGTCAAAATGACATGTCCCTGACCCTGGTCTCACGTCCTCAGAGGGATTCTAGCCTTTTTCATCCATAGATCACACTCGTGTTTGATAAACCCCAAAAGACACCTTCTCTGGCTGTTACTAAAGGCATAAAACAGAGGCGCCTGTGTGCCTTAGTGAGTTAAGCCTCTGTCTTTGGCTCAGGTCATGATCTTGGGGTCCTGAGATGGAGCCCTGCTTTGGGCTTTCTGCTCAGCGGGGAGCCTGCCTACTCCTCTCTCTCTCTCTGCCTGCCTCTCTGCCTACTTCTCTCTCTCTCTGTCAAATAAATAAAATAAAATCTTTAAAAAAAATTAAGGCATAAAACAAAATACAGAGGATACAAAGGAAACTAGTTATACTGAAGTGTGTACAGTAAGATCTAGCAACAGATCCAAACATTGCTGTAATTTCAAAAGAGATCTGCGACGATTGTAACATGATGTGGAAATATGATGTGAAAAACTGTTCGTGAAAAAGTTTTAGGTACTGTGGTTTTCAGCCTACATTTATAATTGAAGGAAGTGCTAGGTTTTAGTTAGAGCTTAAGGGAACTAAACAGGTCCTTTTTTTTTTTTTTTTTTTTTTTTTCTATTCAAGTTCACAAACCCTTGAATTCTATCCACAGACCCTACAGGTGTAAGGATCCAGGTTAGGAATGCTGGGTCCATTAGGATCTATGCTGCTGTTCGGTCCTTCGGGAAGGTCCTTTTCTGGTTCTGATGTGTTCTGTCAACTCCATGAGAGGAGGGAACACTGACTATCCCAAGGCTTTGGGTTCTGCTTCACTGGTGAAGTCAGACTGCCAGGACAGCCGGTCCCAGGACTAATGGCTAGCAAGCCCTTCTGACCTAGGGCTCATTCTTCGTCCAAACCTCAGAATGCACAAGGGGTGACTCTGGGAGCTGTTGCAGTGGCCAGCACATGGCTTGCTTGTGCGATTACCTGGCTCTTTCACTCCGCACATATTTAGTGAGAACCCTGCTTTGGATCAGTGTTCGGGAGAGCTGGTAGAGTTCTGTCTGGTGGGGAGACAGCCAGGAAGAAGGCTGGCAAGAGGGACATGAGTTGGTCTTCTTTGACCCATGAGGTAAGGTAGCAAGATTGGAGTCTGGGATTTCTCAAAAGCTTCCCTCCAGGTTCCGCGCTGAACAAGCCCAGATAAGCAGGAAGGGACAGAGAGACCCCTGAAGTCAGCGCCTTCGAGCCTTCAGGTGGGAGTAGTTTGCCTGGAGAAAGGAGGCTAGACAGGGACTGGGGAAGAGGAGAGAATGGGGAGGGCGCTCAGCCGCAGATCTTCCTCCCGAGGTTGAGCTGGGGCAGGGAGGGGTGGGGGGAAGGCCGAGCCTCTGTGGTCCACAGGCTTATTTATAAGTCAGTTAGTGCACAGACAGAACCATAACAGCCACAGCAAAAAAATTATATAACTAGATTAGAAAGGCCCAACAGGTGGCAGCCCCCTGAAAGGCTCCCTGTACCCCAGTGTGGCCCCTGAGCTGTATCAGACAGGAGTTCAACCTGATCTTTGCAAGCGGGGACTGAGTCATGAGAACCGGGCCCGTAAGAGGTTCCTGGTGGTCGACCAGAGCCCACTCCTTCCTGGCTCGGTGTTAGGATAATGGGATGGCAGGTTAGCTGGTGAAGTGGGGAGTTCGACTCAGTGCATAAGAGGGTTGAGGCGGTTTCATCATCAGGCACAGGGATGCTCTGTCCCACGGAGCACACCCCTGGGGCCCTCCAGGCGCCCTTGGCCACCCCCTCCCCTGGTAAGCTGCCTTCTCCAGCTCCGTTAGTACCACGGCTCCGGTGGCAGCGTCTTTCCCAGTCCGTTGCGCCTGAGTCCCGTTTCCGATGCCCGTCCTTGGTGCATGCCACAGTGCATGGTCCTGGTCCCAGGATGCATGCCACAGTGAGGCCTCGGGTGCCTTCTGCCGCAGGACAGGCTTCATAGCACAGGCCTGCCCTCAGCACTGGTCACACTGCCCATGCGGCCCCGCAGGTGACGGGCCGGTGTCATGCAGGAAAGGCCCATTTAAGGAACACGTTTTAAAAGAAGCTTCATCTGAGACAGTCTCTCAGGGAAAAACGGATGGAGTTGTAGCACTATTTCGCTCTTTACTGCCCAAAAAGGCTTCTCGAAAAAGACCAGGGATTCAGAGGACTTGTGAATGAATTAGGGTCTTTCCGTGAATTGCTCAGTTTCTCCGAGTCCCAGTGTCCCCTGTGAAATGGGTGGAATCATGCTAGTCTGCGGCATCCCTTATAGGACTTAAAGACCCTGGAGGTGACCGTGATCAAATTGATCGTTAAGTGACAGCAGCTGTGCTGGGCGGTGTTTCTGAAATTCATTTTTTTGGCAGTCCCCTTGGAATGTCCAAACTGTCTTAATTCCCATCTTCCAGCAGCTTTGACAAGTCCAGACATGTCCTTTTAGATTTTGCGTTCCCTTTCTGTTAACAGAAAGCAAGCCATCTAACAATACTTTAATAGAAAGTAGTTTCACGGTGTAAGTTTTCCCACATTAACTGTTCATGGTTGAACTGAATTTTTTAAAATTCTAATTGTTTTCTTCCCTTAAGAGAAGTGGAGAACAAGAGAAAGATAATTCTGCTGTTTGAGAGGCCCCTGGGTGACTCAGTGGTCAAGCATCTGCCTTCGGCTCAGGTCATGATCCCGGGATCCTGGGATCGAGGCCCACGTCCGGCTTCTTGCTCTGGGAGGAGCCTGCTTCTCCCCTGCCTGCCACTCCCCCTGCTTGTGCTCCTGCTCACTCCCTCTCTCTGTCAAATAAATAAATAAAATCTTTTTTAAAAAAATTCTGTGTTTGAAATTTAGGACACATATTCCATGTGGTTCAGGTGGGGAGTGTCCCAGGCCGCCCACTGGCTTAAGACTCAGATTCTACAATAGGCAGCTCAAATTTTAGTGCCCACGAATCACCTCAGGATCTTGTTAAGGAGCTGAAACAAATTCGGTGGGTAGAAAGAGGGGCTGAGATTTGACATTTCTAAGAGCTCGGGGTGACGCCCCTCCTGCTGACCCAGGACTACACTTGAGGAACAGCGACTGGGTGGGAGGAGCCCAGATTACTTGAGGGTGAGAGCACCTGGCCCTACACCGGTCCTGGGACCCAGGGATGGGACCCTGAAAACGGAGCGGGGAGGAGGACTCATGCCTGGTGGAAGTCCTGGGAAGCTTCCTCGTCCAGTAGGTTCTTCAGCCCTGATGTTTGCCAGGCTGTCCGCTTCCCACTGCCATGGGCCGGGTTTTCCCTGCACTCTCCCAGCCGGCCACCATCTGGCTTCCCCTTGTTCCCAGAGCTGTCACACTATTCAGAAAGCCTTTCTAATGAAGTGTATTTCCAGTAAACAGCTTGGGACTCTGAAGTCTGGACCTTGTCTCTTTTTTCCCCTCTTTTAAAAAACTTCGTTCCTATAAGGAAATGCCCAGTAGCACAAAGATGGGCATCTGGCTCCCTTGCCCATCTTACCTGCCTGCCTTACCTTATTCCTGCCTTCTTTCCCTGGAGGACTGTGAGACCTTTGAGGGCAAGACCAGAAAAATATTCATCTTCGTGTGCCTACAGTTCGTGCCAAGTCCCAGGCGAATGCCAGGCATTTGCAAGAAGAAAACCACCTTCCAGCTTACGCCGGCTCTGGGTGTTGTTTCCCAGACCTGCTCTGGTGGGTAAGGGAATTGAGCAGTGTGAGGCACCAATTTTGCTTCCAATATCTTAAGGCATTTGGGCTCAGAAACCTCCCCTACTAGGGCCCTTTCAGAAGAGTCACATCTTAGCAATGTTGTAAAGATGATTACACCCCTTGCGGGTGCCTGGGTGGCTCTGACGGTTAAGTGTCGGACTCTTGGTTTTGACTCGTGGTTATGATTTCCAGGTCTTGAGATCGAGCCCGGTGATGGGCTCTGCACTCATCAGGGAGTCTGCTTGTGATTCTTGTCCTCTGCCCCACCCGAACCCCCTCTCTCAAAAAAAAAAAAAAAAAAAAAAAATCTAATCTTCGTGAAATGCTGTCCCTTTGGTGGGAAGGAGGGAAGAAAGATTAGAACAAAGTATTACTAAAAAGTCTAATCCATGACCAAGTTTTATTTGTTTTTGCTTTGTTTTTACAGAGTGACCAGCAAGACTGTTGAACGGGTAGCTGTCCAAGATGCCTGTCCCTCCCCCTCCGGCACCCCCGCCCCCGCCGACATTTGCTCTGGTGAGTGGCCCCTTGACGACCCCAAATGGTGCACGAAGCAGGCCAGATGAAGTCGAACCTGGGCGCCCATGCATTTGTTTTGCATGTATTTGCATTATGGCATGAAAACCATGGGGCAGGTTTTCCCGCTGCAAGTTAGCCAGCCCCTGAGACCCAGGGGGCTGGTTGTCAGAGGTCTCAGGCGGTGCAGAGGACATGTGCGCGGTGTGCGTTCGTGGGGTTTCCTCTGTCAGGTCCATCAGGGAAACATCCTGTTCCTTCCCAGTACTGGGGTTCTGCCCGGCATGCTCTGTTGCCGTTCAATGGACTTGACTTCTACCCTTTAATTTCTGGACAGAACAGCCCAGAAACCCTGGTCTATGTCTGAAATGCAGCCGTTCGCCGTCCTGCAGACTCACTCTTTCTTTTTCTCTGACTTTCCCTTCTTTCCCGCTTCCCTCCTTCCCTTCTTCCCACTCTTCTTTTTGGCAAATACCACCCACCACTCCCTGACTCCCACTTCCCCCACACGCACACCCTTCTTTAAATCTGTCCTTGCAGGGGCACCCAGGTGGTGCGGGCAGGTAAGTTTCCAACTCTTGGCTTCAGCTCAGGTTGTGATCTCAGGGTCATGAGATTGAGCCCCAGATAGGGCTCGTGCTCGTGTGGAGTCTGCTTGAGGTTCTCTCCCTCTCCCTCTGCCCCTCCTGCTCATTCTCTCTCTCTCTTTCTCTCAAATAAATAAATAAATCTTTAAATCTTTAAAGCTCCTTACATTTAGATGTCTACTTTCCAAAGGAATTTCTTCACTGGGCTCCTCCTGGTCTCTTGATAGACCTATCCTCAGAAATGAGTGCACCTTCTTACAGGGGCCAGCAGCCCTCCCCGTGGTGACACAGAAAAGGCTCCCAGATGCACCCCCTTGCCCCACTACCTCAGCATGGGAAGGCTTCACTGCTGATGGGTCCTTTTCACTTGGGGAAACTGAGGCTCAGAGACGAAAAGTCTCTTGTTCAGGCTTCCACAGAACACATTTATGTAGCCCATCTGAGGTCGGAACCCAGTTAGAAGAACTGGGTAGAACCAGCTTGTTGCTACCCAGTGTGGTCCTCCAGCTGCTGCTTAGCGGCCCCAAGGAGACAGTACAGAAAGAATAAGCATTAAGAAACACAGCAATTTGACAGTAGTGTTATGTCTGCTGTTCCTAAGATTGTATTTCGTGGGTCTCTTTTTTAAGTAATTCATTATTCTTGTTAAAAATATTTACTTACTTATGTATTTTTAGAGAAAGAGCGAGAGTGTGCACGTGCGAGCAGGAAGGGGGAGGGACAGAGGGAGAGAAGGAATCTTCAGCAGACCCCTCGCCCAGCTGGGAGCCTGACATGGGCCTTGATCTCACAACCCTGAGATCATAACCTGAGCTGAAATCAACAGTCAGATGCTTAAGTACTGCAGTAAGTACTTAAGTACCCAGGTGCCCTCTAATTCATTATTCTAATAATTAATTGTCATTTTACAAAAGTATCAGTCCAAGGTGAGCTGGGAAAAAAAATTTTGAAACCGATCCTTCACTCAGATATGTTTGAAAAATCCTGACCCAGGGGCGTCTGGGTAGCTCAGGTCACAATCTCAGGGTCCTGGGAGTAAGCCTCACATCAGCTTCCCTGCTCAATGGGGAGTCTGCTTCTTCCTCTCCCACTGCCCCTCCCCTCACACATACTTTCACTCTCCCTCAAATAAATGAAATCTAAAAAAAAAAAAAAAAAAATGAAAAAGAAAGTTCTGATCTAGCTAACATAGCAGGATTTATTTATCTCTATTTCCCCAAAAGTGTGGTTTTATACCACTAGCTAGGTAGTATGTGGATTTTTTTTAAATTTTAATGCTCATGTACTTATTTTAATATGTTCTAAAATTTGTAACCATTACATTAAACTAAGGGTTTAATAGTGAATTAATTTAAAAGAAAATATTCACTGAAAAATTGTATAAATAATATAGTGAACTGACTTAATGAAAAATATTAAATAAATAGTAAGACAGAGAGCTGCGAAGACATTCAGGTGGTACTGCAGTGACTGAAATTTATCCTATCAACTCATTTCTGTACTTTATTTATTTGTTTGTTTATTTATTTATTCATTCTATACATTTTTTAAAAGATTTTATTTATTTGACACAGAGAGAGAAATCACAAGTAGGTAGAGAGGCAGGCAGAGAGAGAGAGAGGAGAAAGCAGGTTTCCTGCCGAGCAGAGAGCCCGACGTGGGGCTCGATCCCAGGACCCTGGGATCATGACCTGAGTCGAAGGCAGAGGCTTTAACCCACTGAGCCACCCAGGCGCCCCCATTCTATACATTTTTATGTGACCTAAAGCAAGATCCTAGAGAAGTAGGATACAGAGACGAGCAAAGGGAAAGGTGGGTTGGTGGCTGTCACAGGGCACTGTCTGGTGGGACAGCTCAGTGAAGGGCTCCGGACTGCCCACCGGAGAGGAATTAGCACCCAAGGAGATCAGGCATCAAAAGACATTTGGAGGCATCACAGGAGGCCGGTGAAAATTGCTGCCCTTCATCCTTAAAGAAGACAGTAGGTAATCTTAAGAGTTCACTCCAAGATGTCCAAGATGTGTCATCAAGTTGAAAAACTAAGTTTCAGAGCAACAGAAGATGACTCCATTAGCATACAGGAACTGTGCATGTAAGAGCCCTTCTGGAATGATCAGCTGCTGATATTAACAGGCTTGCTCAGGGCAGTGTCGCAGGTGGGTGGGGAAGGGGCATTTTGTTACTTTTCTTAACTGAGGTATAATTGACATTTAGGGTGGTGGAAATTTAAGTCCTACCACATGTTGATTTGCTACATTTTTATACTTAATGTAATTACCATCTGAGCTTAGCTAACACCTCTTTCACATCACGCGATTATCATTCCTTTTTCCTGGTGAGAACATCAAAGACCCAGTCTCTTAGCAACTTTGAAGTTTATAATACAATATTGTTGACTCTCATCACCATGCTGTACTCGTCCAGGACTTGCTCGTCTTCTAGTTGTGAGTTTGTATCTTTAACAGCCGCTCCCTGATGTGAGCAAGGGGCATGTTAGATCCCACGTTTCCCCTTCTGCAAGTTACAGGGGAGGCTCTGGAATCACGCTGCCAGGGTTTGGATCCTAGGGTCCTTCTCTAACTGTCTCAATGACGGGGGCAAAAGATTTTACCTCCCTGTGCCTCTGCTCTCTTGTCTCTAAAATGGAAATAATGAGTCACAGGGCTGATGAGGACTAAATGAATTAATACACGTAAAGGAGGTAAAAGCAGTGCCTGACCCATAGTAAACGCTATATAAAATGTTAACTGCTGTTATTATGAGCAAGTAATACCTTATAATTATTCCAGGACCCTTTCACCTTAACAGAGAGCTTCTGTGTATCCTGCTTCAGGGTTTTTCTTAGCATTCCCTCTGCCTCTAGCTCGTAATAAATCGCTGGGTGAGGTAGCAAGCTAAACGGTCCCAACTTTACCTCCTGCGCCCCCCACCGGCTCCTCTGGAATCAGATCCTTCCAAAAGGGCTAGGACCAGCCTGAAAGGCCTCTGAAGTCTGAGGACCACTGGGTTTGGGGAAGTCACCTCTGCCTAGGGCCAGGCCAGACCAAGCCAGTTTCCCCGTGTGACAGACCCAGGCACATGCCTACTACTTCCGAGTCCTGTGCTCTAGACTCACAGTGTCCCTGCTCCCTAAAATAACCCTGAGGAAGCAACATCCCAGTTTCATAGTACAGATCTTTCCCAGACATTCCAGAAAAGTGAGAAAATACCTAAGCATTTTAAAGCAGCACCTTTGTCCACTCTGCATTCTCTGTGAGCTAAGCTTTCAAAGGAATTCTATGTGAGAAACACCCTGGGCAAGGGCATGCGGGAACTTCGGCGGCTTATGGACGTGTTCTAGATCTTGAGTGTGGTGGTGGTCTCATGACTGTATCCTTTTCAATACCTGTAGAACTTTACACTAAAGTAGTGACTTGATTATTATGGAAATTATACCTCAAATGCCCTAACTTAAGAAGAAAAAAATCTTTGTCAATATAAACGGAGGGAATTATTTTCTAAAACTTGGGTGAATTTAAAACACATGCAACTGACCCTTTTTGCTAGAGACAATTTTCCCCTTGCTCCAGGTTAGCTCCAAAAGATAGGAGAGAGAAGCTGTTCTTCAGAACACATTCTGGAGTATGAATCCTTGTAGTATCTAGCAGAATCTCAAAATTCCCTTCTTGTTTTGAGCCATCCAACCCTGGCTCTTTTGGTGACCACCAGATTGTGGTCTGAGTTTTTAGAGACTTTTATCAGGGACTGACTCTTCCTGCATTAAAAATGAATGTAATTGGGGCGCCTGGGTGGCTCAGTGGGTTAAGCCGCTGCCTTCGGCTCGGGTCATGATCTTAGAGTCCTGGGATCGAGTCCCGCATCGGGCTCTCTGCTCAGCGGAGAGCCTGCTTCCCTCTCTCTCTCTCTCTGGCTGCCTCTCCGTCTACTTGTGATTTCTCTCTGTCAAATTAATAAATAAAATCTTAAAAAAAAAAAATGAATGTAATTTATTGCTGCATCTGTTCCCAAATGTCTGGGTCTTAAAAAGAATGACATCGGATCTAAAACTTGTGGAGAATTTACAACCATTGCCAAGAACCTCAGTAACAAGCTCGCAGTACTCTAGCTGTCCCCTCTGAGTGTTGTGTTATATGATTTTAATTCAAGAGATGACTGTAAGTCTGCATGGTTTCCTTTCAGGCCAATACGGAAAAGCCTACCTTGAATAAGTCAGAACAGGCTGGGAGAAATGCTCTTCTCTCTGACATCAGCAAAGGGAAGAAACTGAAGAAGACAGTCACCAATGACAGGAGTGCGCCAATATTGGACAGTAAGTGAAAAAAGCTGTTTTCCATGGAGATAAGTGATTTATGGCCTAACAATCAGCCTTACCCTTCTAAATAGTGTTTTGTTTTGGGTTTGTTTGTTTGTTTTTGGTGGGTTCTTTTTTTTTTTTTTTTTTTTTTTTGGTTACAACAGCTGCAAAGCTAGCAAAATAAGGGACTGTATCACTCATTGTGGCCACAGCTCCGGCTTGGGTTCCCTCTAATGCTGCAGGAAGCCAGTATAATAATTCTTTGTCCAAGACACACACAGCAGCGATTCTCTGAATTATTCACCACACTTTCTGGAAGTTAACCCGTTACTCTTTGCACCACAGATCCAAAGGCTGCATGAAATATGGAAAGAGCCCCAGCCTTGGAATCAACAGGTGTAGGTCCAAGTTCTGCCACATCCATCCCTTAACCATCTCCACACCTTATTGTCCTCAGGTGTAAAATGGAGATAATGGCTGTTCTGCTGCCCTCACAGTTTGCTGTGAGCAGCAGACGAGACAATGCGAAAGTATTCTGTGGGCTGGGATGTGTCATTCAAGTGTAAGATGTGATTTTCAGGAGCTGGGAGAGAGAGAGAAAATGAGATCACAACTTTGCTTATCTACCCATCGTAAGTTGGAGGAACTTTCTAGAACAAGCCAGGGGATGTAGAATCAAGCAGGTACCCACAACACAGAACTCCTGTTAACATTCACCACAGAATGAAAATGTATCCATGACTTGAATCTACTGGTAGTTAATAACGAGGCCTTGAAACTGTCTCCACACATTCCTAGACCCTTCCACTGCCGGCTACCCATATCCTACACCCAGATCCCATTTGGACTCAACAGGAAATAGCCTGACTTTCCAAAAATCACCCCAGGGAGCTTTGTAGAGGGTGACCAGTGGATGCAGGATTTTGGCCAAGTCGAGGAGTAGAAGTGTTTAGGAAGAATTTCTAGGAAAATTCTCTTAGTAGAGAAGAAAGAAGGCTCAGAGTTAGGTGAGAACATTAGTGGGAGGAAAATGGAAAAGAGGAAGACCAAGACAAAGGCTTTTGCACATTGCTCTGCTGTGTCAGGTTGTGTGGTGCAGGGGAGAGAGTACACCATTCTCCAGAAGAAATTATGAGGAGTTTTAACCTTGACTGCACACAGTTACCTCTTTGTCAAAATGTCCATGAGGGGCGCTGGGTGGCTCAGTCGTTAGACATCTGCCTTGGGCTCAGGTTATGGTCCCGGGGTCCTGGGATGGAGCCCCACATTGGGCCCCCTGCTCAGGGGGAGCCTGCTTGCCCACCTCCTCTCCCCCTGCTTGTGTTCCCTCTCTCGCTCTTTCTCTTGTCAAACATCTTTTAAAAAGCTTATGAAACTGATCGGGTTCTTTTATAATCCCTTAATCCTCCTGATTGGTGTCACAAAATTCTCCCTAAGGGGAGCCCAGCACCACTTACCTCTGGGGAGCCTTGGTCCAAAGCTGTTGACTCCCGGTGCAAGGTATGGAGCCAGAGGTGCTCCACACACTGCTGATGTCGGGGACACAGTTCAGTCGTCCTTTCCCCCAGGAGGGGGAGCCGGAGGCTCAAGAGAGGTAGATGTGAATTCCCCACTGATACTGAAGAACACTGGACAGTCTGTGGCCTGTTCCTGAATCCACTATTAGAAACTCACTGTATTCGTCAAGGTCCCCTTCGCCTACCATTCAATGGAAAGAAATATTAGCTCTTCTCCCTTCCAGCAGTTCAGTGATGTTTATGAACATGCTTTGCTTCATGGACACAAGATGCAACCCAGCTCATGCCCTGTTGTCCGTGCACTTAGTGGACACTGGCACCGTGGCCATGGGCTCTGTAAGTGGCATGGTCCACCCATAGCTTTACATTTGTTTGCAGCTGAAGCCTCCCTGGGTTCTATGTCAAAATGTTGACCGTGGTTATGCGGGATAAAGCTTTTACTTCAGCCTTGTCCTGCAGTGTGATTCCTAAGGAAGTGATCAGGAGCCAGTGAGAGATCATCAACTACTTTAGCTTTTCTCTCTGAAAGATGCTCCAAAGTTTCGGGTTAAGAACACTGATGAATCATGTCTGATAGTGCATCAGTCTCTTTGAATGTACGCCGCCATGTAAAGGTATCCTATTTAAATGCAGCATTCCAAAATGTATCATTAATTAATGAGTAATATTTGAGTGTCAAGAGCATATTATTATTATCAGTAATAATTAAAATTAGTAAAAAAAAATTGTGATTTCGTAACAGGAGCCATTTTGCATATGCTTCTGGAAATTGTTATTGTAATTTGATTTGTTAGGTGAGGTGATCCTTGTCAGTTCATGATCAGGTTATTTCTTCTATCAGCAGATCTCCCAAAGGTATCCCAGAAAGCTCCACCCCTAAAAAAAGTGCAGAGTTAACACAGGCTTAGGATCGGTCTAATCGAGAAGAAAAGAAAACACAAATGAATAAAAGTAGGACTCAGCATAGATTAGTGAGAGATTTAACACAGGTTTTTTTCAAAATTAAGGATGCTGTGATGCATTTATATGCTAAAACATGTTAAAATCTTAAAGAAATTAATGTTTTACAAAAAGCATAAATTTACCAAAATTCACTCATGAAGCTTCAACGAGCAAGGGGAAGTTGAACACTTTTTCTAGCTTTCTCTCTAAAAAGCTTTAGAGCCAGATGACTTTATCAGTGAATTCTTCCAGATTTTAAGAAACAGCTTATTCAAAGGCTATACAAATCATTCCCAAACATAGGAAGAGAGGAAAAGCTATCTGATTGATATAATGGGATTCACATGGCCCTAACCTCAAACTTGACCAAGGCAGCACAAACACAAAAAGAAAGCTATCTATCAGTGTCCCAGGGGACCTGTGGCAATGTCTGGAGGCATTTTTAGTTGTCATAACTTAGCCAAGGTGGGGTTCCTACTGACATCTAGTGGGTGAAGGCCAGGCATGCTGGAAACATTCTACAGAGAATAAGACAGCCACCCACAAACAAAGAACTATCTGCTCTAAAGTGCCAGTAGTTCCCAGGTTAAAGGCGTGCTCATTAAAAGCAAACTATGGTTGCCTGTAGCAATATTAATAATTTATATCATATGGATGTCCAGTCATCAAAGTAATTGCTTATATAAACTAGAACAAAAATAAGATACAAGAGGAAGCAAAACCTTTATTATTTGGAGACCCTATGTCTAGTAGAAAATCCGAGATAATAGTTTTTTAATAAATTTTAATTTAGAAAATATTAGCAGAATGGTTTATTAGATGTCAAATGAAATTTTCTTTCTTTTAAGGATTTTTTTTTTTTTTTTTAATTTGACAGAGTGAGAGAGATCACAACTAGGCAGAACAGCAGGCAGGGAGAGATGGGGAAGCCTGCTCCCTGCTGAGCAGAGATCCCAATGCGGGACTCGATCCCAGGGCCCTGAGATTATGACCTGAGCTGAAGGCAGAGGCTTAACCCACTGAACCACCCAGGTGCCCCAAAATTTTCTGATGCCAATGATAACCAATTACAAAAGGGGCAAACACCCCTTTCACAGTTTCAACAAACAAAAATGTATCAAAGTAACCTTAACAAGAAGCATATGTGACCCATATCAGGAAAAATTATAAAACTTAACTGAATGTAGCAGAAGACATGGGAGAGTATACCATGTTTCCATATAGTCTAAATATCATAAAAGTGTTAGTCCTCCCTTATTTATTTGTAGATTTCATACTGCCTGTCAAAGACTCTAGAAGGTTTTCCAGGGATAAAACTTTAAACAATGTTAAACCTCATAAATACAAATATACATACATACATATATCATAAATTGTATGAGACAATTCTTTAAAAAGGGTTATAGTCATGGCTCTCATATAGATATAAAACAAACATATGTCAAATATTTTATTTAAGTCATTAACTACTGAGGGAAGTAGTATACTGTTACCAGTGCAAAGGAGAGTTCAAAGTACCACATACATCAGAGCTGAAATGAATTTATAGATAGGTAAACCTGTGTGAAGTCAATTGCATGCCGCTGAACACAACTATTTTACATTTCTATGGACAATAAGTTTCTGCAACTTAACAGAGTTGTAAAATATGTCACAGACAAGGGAAATAACCTGAAAGTCTAGACAGGATACTTAGTAATCTTCTTTTTACTTTCTTTTCCTTTCTTTCTTTTTTTTCTTTCTTTACATTGTTTTCTATTTACCATTTCAGGATCCTCCACAGGCTTGGGGAAGTAAATACAAAATAAAACAAATTCTTTGTACCATCTTCAACTGCAGGGAGTTTTTAAAATGTTCAAGCCTACTGTTGGGCTTTATGCTATTAGAAAATTGAAATCAAACCATAAGGTCATCAAATAAGTAAATGGTCAAAAGAACCACAATATATTCATGCCCTACAACACAATGTGGTCCCTTAAACTCATGTTTTCAAAGAGTATTTGATGACATGGGAATGCTAACAATAAAGTGTTAAGTGAAAAGAGCAGGCTAAAAGCTGTTTAGTGAATTTGGTCTTAATTTTGAGAAAAAATAAAATGAAAAAGTACTAGCAGGAAAAAATATCCAAAGTAGTGTATAAATTTCCAAAATTACGGGATATTTTATTTTCTTCCCTTTTTTTTATAATTCTCCTTTTTACCACCTTTTATTATATCTCCCCCTCCTTTGGGACTTGCTTTCTTTGAAGATTCTTTTATTTGCCAAATCTTAGGATACAGGTAATAACTCATACAGCAGCTAGCCAAGCAGGGAGCATGGGGGCAAGGCATCATCTATCACTAATTCTCCTGCTGTGGGGCCTGGGACAGCCCTGGAGTGAAAAGCAAAACCCTTCCTTTTCTGACCAGGGGTAGGGTGAATTGTTAAAATACTGCTTTTTCATGAAATCCCAGGAGTCCCACACAGGCCCAGTTGGAGCCAGCTCCCTGTTTGACCCGCATTGTTTATTGTGTACTTGGGCTCAGGCTGTACTCTGGTGCTGTTTTCATACACAGTGAAGAGAGTGTTTCCTTCCTTCTGCAGAACCTAAAGGAGCTGGTGCTGGTGGCGGTGGTGGTGGCGGTGGCGGCGGCGGCGGCGGCAGTTTTGGGGGGGGTGCCCCACCTGGCTTGGGAGGACTGTTTCAGGCTGGGATGCCGAAGCTGAGATCCACAGCCAACAGGGATGGTGGTAAGCAGAGTTTCTTTGTCTCTTAGCAACAAGGTGAGGCCAGTTCCATGGTTTGGAGGCTTGGCATCCCCTCGAAGGCACTGTGCCCTTTAAAACATTTTAGATCGCTTGAAATGTAACATTGTTTTATAAGAAAGACTCTATTTAGCATCTCTCTCTTTTTTTTTTTCCTTAAATCAAAATCAGACCACTCCATGGAGCTGTTAAATATTTGCCCTGTGTCCTCGGGGTAACTTGTACTTTTTTGTTCTTTTCTAAAGGGTGAGCTAGAGTGGGAAGGAAAAGGAGGAGCAAATGGAACTGGCCACTGCTGGAAGGGCTGCCTGGTGACCTGGCAAATTCACCTTTTCTCTGTGAGGCAGCTTGACCCAGCTATTGTATGGAAAATACCTGTGAGCCACTTTCCAAAACACCGTGGAGCATGTTATACGGAATGTAATTACATGTCTCACTAAATCTAGAAAGGTGTTTTGCATGACAGACTTCTGGCATTTGAGGGCCAGTGATTCTAAATATTGTCTGCACAGGCACATGGAAACGAGTCCTGTGGGATTGTCTTGAACCTAATGGCAGAGAGAAAAATGGAACCTGGTCATGCCCAAATAAAAAACTTTACACAGTACGTGAGGCTCAATAAGTTTTACCATAAAACTTTTGGTATTAATGTTTGTTGTGTTAGAAGACTTTTATTTCTAATTCTGTGATCGTTTCGTGTGTCTCCTGGGAAAGTGTGAAATTCTCACGGTCATATAAAGACAAAAACCACTGAATCCTCACAGTTAGTTGACTATTTAGTGTTGGATGGTCAAAATCTAGAGATACTTAATATGAGAGATTCTGTCTTGCCAGACCTACATTCACATTTACATTTACTGACTTAAAACCCACCAGAAGGACTGAGGCAGCTGACAAATGAAGACATGCAGTGCTTTAACAATAGGTGAAGAAATTAAGGCAAAAGACAACTGGAAATAAATTCATAACGTGAAAAAGGAATTATGTTTGTGCACAAAATGGTGTACGAGATGTACGCATCAGCCTAGTGTACCGTCCACATAGTGACCACTGTCCGTGTGATGTACACATGGCGAATAACCCAGCTTCAATCCGATACAATTCATCACAGTTTGATGACCTAGAAATATACCACACAGTCAAGGGAAACACAGCTTTCTACTAGTACTGAAGTTGAAATAAATTCTCTCTAGAGTTCATGTTACTCCGCTGTATGAATCCATCCAAATGTCTCTCACTGCGCCTTGGGTGAAATCTGAAGTCCTCTGGGGGCGCCTGGGGGCACTCAGTCCTTTAAGTGTCTGCCTTTGGCTCAAGTCAGGATCCCAGAGTCCTGGCTCCTGTCTCAGCTAGAAGTCTGCTTCTCCCTCTCTCTTGGCTCCTTCTCTGGCCCCCCGCCATGTTCTCTCTCTCACACACTCTCTTTCTCTCGAATAAATAAATAAATAGTCTTTAAAAAAAAAAAAAAAAGTCTGAAGTCCTCTGCTTTATAAGGAGACCTGGCCCTTGCTGGCCACTCAGGGTCCGCTTGTAGCTTCTCCAGCTCACCGTGCCAAGCGCACAGACCTCAGTTTTTCAACTTGAAGCTCATTCCCACTCCAGGGCCTTTGTACCTGCTGGCCCTCTGCCTAAAGCACCTTATCCCTATCTTTCTACAGCTCACCTCAGCTCAAATGTCTTATCTTCGGAAAAGCCATCCCCAGCCAGCCACCCTATCTATCTGGTCTCCCCATCTCAACGTATTTCAGCTTCTTTTTAGTACTTAACAACTATCTGCAAATGTTTATATGTTTGCCGGTTTATTATCTCTCCCAAAAGAATGTAAGCCACAGGAAAGCGGGATTTTTTTATTTTGTATATTCTTCTGGGGTTAGCATCTAGAATAATGGCTGGTATATAGTGGTACTCAATTAATATTTGGTACCTTAATTAACTCACAGTTGAAGTGGTAGAAGTTTCCAGTGTCATCATTTTTTGAGAATTACCTTAGGTTCCAAGAGATTCTGGAGTGGTGATTTGAATTTTTCCAAAACTTTGGTTCCTTCTGTTGAACAAAAGCAGTTTAATATTAATACATAATAGGGTTGTTCTGTTCTGCCAGTGTTGACGTGGAAGGTGATTCAGTGAGGAAAAGAACTTGTGTAGTTTGCCTGCTTCTTTGCAGATTAAGACCAACCACCGGTGTCAAGTCTTTCAATCAAACTCTGACCATTTCTTTTTCCTTTGTTAGTTCTTTCTTATTTCAGTTAACGATTCTTCCATGACATTTTTCCACCTTCTCTTGGGAAATTTATTCAAAGGGACTGGGTAAGCCCTCCCCAGTGAAGAGTTACCTTGAGATAACTAACTTTTCACCTATCATGGCTATGTTATTTTTTCGAACCTGAGAGGTACAGCAGGGGGACAGGGATGTTTGATAGGGAGGAAAGAAAATCATTAGCAGAAATCCCACGTGCCAACACCATCTACCCTTTTCTTCTCATGTTGAATGGGGAGCTCTCCTGAACCACTGACAACTTAATCCTGGTTCTTGTCCACACCTAATGCCAAGAGGGCTCTCCGGCATTTTTTTGCCAGCCAACAGGCTGTAGGACCTGGAACTAGCAGGTGCACAGGGATCTGTGATCTGTTCTTCTGTCCCCTGGAAGGACCACTAGAACCTGATTTATATAAATAATAGCTATATTCTTTAGAGCATCTAGGAAAGGACTTCTGAGAATATACTCTAGTTCTCTGATTCCTTTGAGAGGGGGTCCTAATTTTCTAACTGGATTTTTTTTCCTGTTCTTCAGATTCTGGAGGAAGCCGACCCCCAATTTTGCCACCAGGAGGAAGAGCCACATCTGCTAAGCCTTTCTCACCCCCAAGTGGCCCAGGGAGGTTTCCTGTGCCTTCTCCCGGCCACAGAAGTGGTCCCCCAGAGCCTCAGAGGAGTCGAATGCCTCCCCCGAGGCCCGACATGGGCTCAAAGCCTGATAGCATTCCCCCTCCAGTTCCCAATACACCAAGACCCATTCAATCAAGTCTGCACAACCGGGGCTCCCTACCAGTGCCTGGGGCCCCCCGGCAGCCCAGTCCTGGGCCCACCCCTCCCCCCTTCCCTGGAAACCGAGGTGCTGCTTTTGGAGGAGGCTCCGTCCGCCAGACACCCTCCAGCTCCTCCTCGCCGTTCTCCAACAGGCCTCCCCTGCCCCCGACCCCCAGCAGGGCCTTGGAGGACAAACCGCCCCCTCCACCTCCTCCAGTGGGCAACAGACCCTCCATCCACAGGGAAGCGGTCCCACCGCCTCCCCCTCAGAACAGCAAGCCCCCCGTGCCTTCTACCCCGAGGCCTTCCTCCTCCTCACAGGCCCCACCTCCACCGCCGCCACCAAGCAGGCCCGGCCCTCCTCCCCTGCCTCCAGGTTCCAGTGGCACTGATGAAACCCCAAGACTCCCACAGAGGAATTTGTCCCTTACGCCGTCTACAACCCCCTTACCTTCACCAGGACGATCAGGCCCTCTTCCTCCCCCGCCCAGTGAGAGACCTCCTCCTCCGGTGAGGGACCCACCGGGCAGATCAGGTATGTCACACGGGGGTGGAGTATGTCTTTCTACAGCCCAGCCTGTTCCCGTGTCACTAATCATCGTATAAGCAAAGGGAGCTTGACAGAAGCTTAAGTAAACTCTCAGACTGCTCTAATCTTGAGTGACACTTAGCGTGGCTGACTTCACCCTGACCTCCTGTGAGCCTCTGAGGAAAGTGGGATTACAATTTCTGTCTGCATTTTAGAGATGAAGGGACTTTTTTTTTTTTTTTTTTGAGAGAGAGGGAGAGAAATTATGAGTAAGTGGGGCGGGGAAGAGCAGAGCGAGAGGGAGAAGCAGACTCCCCACTGAACAAGGAGCCCCACTGTGGGACTCGATCCCAGGACCCTGGAATCACGACCTGAGCCGAAGGCAGACGCTTAACCTACTGAGCCACCCAGACACCCTGACTAACTTATAAGGCAAATGATCACCAGCTAGTTAATAAGAAGAGACCAGAACTTTGACCTCCAGTTCTCAAATGTGCTCGCCACGCTACTGCCCTGACTTCCCTAAAGTGAGTATCAGCTGTCTTAATTGGGGAACTAAATTCATGTCTCCTGTAAGAGCATCCATTATTCCAACAAGAAGGGTAACTATCTAAGAGCCAATGAACTTTTCTTGTACTGCTCTCTCCATCTGTCAAGCTTTGAGGCCATGTCCCTAATCATTAAAGACAAGTGTTAGAGCCCATTTTGCTGTTTGTTAACAGCTTTGGCACATAAATCCCTTGGAGAAGCAGATAAAGGTAAAGGCCTTGGGGGCAGCTGGGTGGCTCAGTGGGTTAAGCATCTGCCTTCAGCTCGGGTCATGATCTCAGGGTCCTGGGATTGAGCCCCGCATCGGGCTCTCTGCTCAGCAGGATGCCTGCCTTTTCTTCTCCCACTCCCCCTGCTGTGTTCCCCCCCACATTGTGTCTCTGTCAAATAGATAAATAAAATGTTTTTTAAAATTAAAAAAAAAAAAAAGGTACAGGCCTTTTGTTCCTGAAAATGCTCATAAGAACAACTCAAGAGCTGCGTGCTGTTTCATGGACTGAAGGCTCTGCTGCGCCCCACCCCCCGGGCTGAGAAAGCTGGGTCGAAGAGAAGAATTTTGAGACTTTATGAAATGCAATGAAGTGAGAATTCCCTAGAACTTGTACTCTCTCCTAATTATAATAGGTGCTTTTTATTTCACAGTGGTTATTGATAGGTATAGTAGAACCATCTATGTTCTTAATTTAACCTTATTATTGTTATATAAGATGCCTGGAAATGGGGTGTCTTTTTCTTTAGGAGAAGCTAACCTTTTGCCCTGTGACCACAAGAACCTAATAAACACAACTTTTTTTTTTTAACATTTTATTTATTTATTTGACAGAGAGAGGGAACACAAGCAGTGAGAGGGGCAGAGGGAGAAGCAGGCTCCCCACTGAGCAAGGAGCCCGATGCGGGGCTTGATCCCAGGACCCTGAGATCATGACCTGAGTTGGTTAAGCAGACGCTTAACCAACTGAGCCACACAGGCGCCCCTAAACACCACTCTTTACATCAGTAGTCCTCAAAGGTGACCATGGGCTAGAATCTCCTGGAGAGCTTTAAAAACCGTGCTGGGTCCCTTCCCCAGGGTTTCTGGTTTCATTGCTCTGGGTTACACACTGGGCATCAAGATATCTGGAGGCTCCCCAGTGATTATAATGTGCTGCAAAGTTTGAGAAGCACTACTTCAAACTGCTCTGGCCTCAGACAATAGGCAACAAATATAAAAAGCTAGTACCAGTCATTTCAATCCAATCCCTACACATCATGGCATCTCATTAAGTAGTCTTTAGAGAACAAACGGAAACAGATAGATGAATGAAATGCAGTATTTTCTTCTTATCCAACAGCTAGTGGTATTCCCCCAAAGTGACTAAGCAGCAGTTTGCATGGTTCTACCAAATGGACAAGTCAACAGATTAAATCTTCCCCAAAATAGGACAGGCTGTGACATATAGTTATAATGTTATTTATTTCGATTGTATAAGTCATGTTCGTTTATTATGGAAAATACAGAAAAGTATAAAGAAAACAAAAATGATCTATAATCCTACCACCACCACCCAGAAATAATCATAACATTTTTTATTATCCTTTCAGCTTTTTTAAAATGTATGTTTTGAGCCTGACTGGCTCAGTCGGTAGAGTATGCAATTCCTGATCTTGGGGTCATGAGGTCAAGCCCCACTTGGGCATAGAGCTCACTTTAAAAAAAAAAAAGAAAAAAGAAATGACAAATAAAAAAAAAAAAGGGAAAAAAACAAGTAAAACGTGTGTGTGTTTATATATTCGTATATATATAAACATATTTATGTTTACAAAATCAGTATCACAGTATACATACTGTTTGGTTATTTGCTTTTTATTTATCAATGTCATTAACATCTTCTGATAGGATTATAAACTATTCTTGTACAGCCTGACTTCTAATGACTGCATAATATTAGATTCTACACATTTACCTTGATTTATTCATTCAAACCATCTCTAGATTTTTACTGTTGCAGATAATGCAAGGAATATATTCTTGTAGCTAAATATTTTTGCACATTTCTATGTATTTCCTTTGGAATAATTCCTCAAAATGGAGTATTTTGGTAAGCAGGTATGCATAGTAATCTATAAATTTCATAGGTACTTCCAAACTGACCTCTAGAAAATTCCTACCAACTTTCATTCCCACAGGATCTTATGAGAGGTCATCAAGGGCCATCTGTATTTTGAGAGGAGGCCTGGCTTTATTGCTAGGAGTGTGGGCTTTAGAATTTGACATATTTGGAGTCTTGACAAAACCTGACTTGAGGTTTTTACACTTCCAACACCAGCAGCCTCTTCCGTGTCCCTTCACCTCTCAGGGTTGCTGTAAGAATTAAGCGAGACAAGTGCGTATAGTGGTTATCTTAATTCCTAGCATGTAACAGCATTCAATAAATGATAGTTTGTTGCTATTATTACAAGAAGTTGAAATCTGAGGGTGCCTGGGTGGCTCAGTCAGTTCAGCATCTGTTTCTTGCTTGCGGCTTAGGTCATGTTCTCAGGCTTGTGAGATCGAGCCCCGCGCTGGGCTTCCTGCTCAGTGGGGGAATGTGCTTGAGATTCTCCCTCTCCCTTTCCCCTTAGAGAGTTCTGCCAACTCTCTGTCTCAAAAGAAAAAAAAAGTGTAATCTGCTTTCTTATCTATTATGCTTGCCTAGGTTTGGAGCAGGGGTCCTGGAAGGTTCGAGAGTTAGGAGCATGAACATTTACTTGAAGAGAGAGAGAGAAAGAGAGAACAAGTCGATCAGGCCCCATAATACTGGAAGTCTAGTTCGCGTTTGGTGACAGCTGTGCGCCGGTAGTACCAGTGAAATTAACCCACAGCATGTGAGATACTTTCCCCCCAGTAAATCAGCTCCTCCTGAATGGGAGCCCAGCAATGGCAAACAGATGGGGCAATAAATAAACCCTACCAGGAGAAGCACTGAAGACTCCTTGAGAGACCAACCAACCAGGGCCGGACATGCCTCCATCAGCTGTCTGGGCCAAGACTGCCAGGCAGGGATACATGCAATGGGTGGGTTGTTCAGTTTAAGGTCCTTTAGGTGGATTCTGAATCTGTAGTTAATAAAAGACATTTATATTTATAGTACCATAAGATGTTGTATTTACGTAAAATGTCAGCATCTTGCAAGAGAAGCACACTGCTGAAGACCAGGAATAATTACTAAGGCCATTTTGATTTGCATGGGAAGATTCAAGTTCTTTTTTTTTTTTTTTTAATTTACTTATAATCTAAATAGCCTCTGAATTTGGAAGATGGGACAAGGAGGACAGGTTTCTTTTGTATTATCAAAAAGAATTTCCTTTTTTTTAGGAACTTAAACATTTCCGATTATACCATACCATTGCAATTTTTTTAAATGGTTCCAGAGACTTAAATTGTACTTTTTATTTGCTTTTTCACTACTTATTCCTGGCAAGAGTGCTGTGAGATGACTCTCTGGTACTCTTTTGTATATAGAGAGTTTCATTCCATGTGGTAACCAGCTTGTTCGGGGTCAGGATCAGAGTACACAGCCGTGCACACTGACTAATCCGCCTCCCCAAAGAGGAAGAACCAAGAAGGAACTCCTGCCAATCTCAGCACGATTGATAGTGGGTTTCCTGATGCTGCTTCTGCCTAGAAACAGATCACATGCATCACAGAAGCATGCTTGTGTAATTAGCAATACTACCGTGCATTTAAAGAGCCTAGTCCTTCTGAAGACCTAAAATAACTTCATAACTAGCTTCTTCCTTTTTTAAAAAATTCTTTTTCTAAATGGCATTTATTCCTAAGTATCATATCACAGTAATTCAGTAGCTAATTAAGAAGATTATAAAATGTTTTTAAAAGGATATAGTTGTCTGTATAAACAGATTATCACCCGTTCTCAACCTAACCGTATCATCTCGAATTTCAGTACAACCAAAGCCAAGAGCTATTTAGCTATCGATATCAACATGTGTACATATGTGCAGTTCTGTGTTTATCTGTACTTATTCCTTGCTTGGCCAAACCTCTTAGAAAGTTTCCACTATTTCTCCATAAGCTCTAATTACAGGGTATACATCCAGCAGGTGCTCAATAACTGCACATTGGCAGTGACATGATGATAGTAATGTAGGATGTAAGATACTGCCCTAAGTGTTCCTTTTTTTTTTTTTTTTTTTTGGTCCCAGGCCCTCTCCCACCACCCCCTCCAATAAGCAGAAATGGCAGCACATCTCGGGCCCTGCCTGCCACCCCCCAGTTGCCTTCCAGGAGTGGAGTAGATAGTCCCAGGAGTGGACCCAGGCCTCCTCTTCCTCCTGACAGGCCTGGCGCAGGGGCACCTCCCCCACCTCCACCATCAACATCGATTAGAAATGGCTTCCAAGACTCTTCAGGAGAAGGTAAGGTGGGGTCCGTCCTCTGGGGAAGGGACCTTGGGAACATTTTCAAGCTACAGGGCACCCACTAAATGTTAAATTTGTGTGCATCGTGTGTTGGCATTAACATTTCTTGTTTCTATGACCCTCGAACACTGCACTGCTCTGATCTAAGTATCTATCCATTAGAGACCGCCATGATTTCAAATTGAAAGTAGTAATCCTTCCTCCTCCACTTTTCAAAAAGGCTGATTGTTTTCCTCTCTCACTGTTGGAGTCTCATTTTAGTTAACTTTCTAGAAGATTCCAAAACCCTAAAAAAATGTCATTTTTGTCTTTTATCTTCTTATTACCTACCTTACCTGCCTTTCTCAACAGTGTGCTGGGGCAAGAGGCCTGATGATCTACAGGTATTAAGCGGCTTTCCTCCACCTTTTTTTATGAGAGGGTCCAGTTATTCCTGGGCCTGCTGGTGGGAAGAAAGGTATCTCAGACTTTAGCCTCCGGGTCCCAAGAGGGACCGGCTGGGTCCTAATCATGCTAGTTCAAGTCACTTAGATCTGTCTTTGCTTTGATTCGAAGACCAGCGTATTTCACTGGTGCGCTGATCAGTGAGTGACATTTGTTGCATTTCTGGGTTTTCTCTAAACTTCTAGGCATAAAACTAGAAGTGCTCTCTGCAGCTCTCTGTGTCCTTTCATTATGTAAGTCTTCGTAGCAGATTGTTACTGAAGATGCTGTTTGTTTCTCTCCCTCAGATGAGTGGGAAAGCAGATTCTACTTCCATCCCATTTCTGACTTGCCACCTCCAGAGCCATATGTACCAACAGCCAAAAGTTATCCCAGTAAACTGGCAAGAAGTGAATCCCGGAGTGAGTATTTCTGCAAGGGCTTCAGGTGGCTTCATTCTACTATCGCCTGGGTTATATACGAGAGAGGGTTATATAGGAAATCCAGGCCTCCTGCCTGGAGTGAGACAGAGAACCCCATATGGAGCCATCTAAATGCTGGTAAAATGTCCTTCCACAAGTGATGAGGAAAATGGGATACCCGGAATGCATATGAGAAACGATTACTTTAACATGTCATCACAAGCTCAATGTAACTTTGGTTTGCTAATAGGTTAAATTGTATTGCTTTGCTTGTTTGGACAGACTTCCCCATTTTGGCATTCCTAAGATAGGATAAATGTCTTCTACTTGTTTTGAGACTAGTCAGATGTCTTAATGATTATAACAAAAACTCACTGCAACTGCCTTGATATTTTAGATACATTATGATCAGGGGCACCTGGCTGGGTCAGTCAGTGGAACAGGCGACTCTGGATCTCAGAGTTGTGAGTCTGAGCCCCACCTAGAGTGTAGACATTACTTAAAAAAATAAAATATTAAAATAATAATAAAGTCATAAATATATTATGATTATAGATTTTAGAGCATTACATGAAATTTTTAAATATACCCATAATCTCTCCATATAATCTCCATAAAATCACCACATATATTCATTTTACCAGGTTCTCTGCTGATTTTTAAACCATATAATTCTTATTGATTTATCATTATTAAGTAGAGTGTACTTTCTTGGTGGTGGGGTTTACATAACTTTGCTTAGTAAAATATCTTCCCATTTTATCACATGATTTTTATTTTATAGTATCCCATCAAGTCAACATACAGTGATTTAGTTTACCATTATTGGACATTTAGATTTTTTCTGGGTTTTGCTAAAATATATAATGCAACCATAAAGAAGTGAATCACTTTTCCTCTATTGAAACAAAAATGGGAACAAGAGGAGGAAATAGAGAAACTGAAATTTCATGACAATAAGTGGTTAGAACAAAGAAAAAATCGGCACAAAACACACATAGATCACTGAGGAGGCTCAGATTTGTAACCGCTTTAAATTTAGAACCAAATTCCCAAACCAGAAATGGGGGGTGTGGGATTTGCACATGTCCGGTAACTGTCCCTAGCCTTGTCCTTACTCCTTAGTCCTACTCCAGAGTCTCCTGACTCTGTAGCGCCCAGTTCTTCAATCCTTTGTGGCTGGATGTTTCCCAGCCATAAATCACAGAATCATAGCTGCTTCAGTTAAGTCTGGTGAGAAGCAAAATTAGTGGCTTCAGGGAGATGAGACAGGTGGCAGTCTTAGGTCAAAGAGACAGGGATACGGGATTGCACTCTGTATCACAGCACGGGACAACACAGGAGTTTCTGTTGGGCTGTGAGGACCAGGTCACATTGTGCTCTGTGCCACTCCTAAAGAATTCAGAACATTAGAAGATGTTTTAAGAAAAATTTCCACAAACAAATGCCAGAAGGAAACAGAGTATTGCTGCTTGAAAGGAAAAGGGAAAAGTTTAATTTCTAGAGAAACTCATTTATGTAAAATACTCCATTCCTAGATGATGGCTGATTAAAAAAAAAGATAGAACTATAATAAGGTTATACAAGTGAAAGAGTGAAAAGTAAGTCTTCACATGGGACAGATAGCTTCAAGGGTGTGTGTGTGTGTGTGTGTGTGTGTGTGTGTGTGTGTGATGAAGAGGGGCTTCTGTCTCTTCCTTTTTGGGCATTAACAAATGAATTCACTTTAAGGACTTGTTCATATGGACTCTAAATATTTTTCCTGGTTTCTTAAAAGCATTCTAAATCTATTGTAAGTACTGTTTGTATATTGAAATCCGTAACAGAATCATCCCCCTCGTCTAGATTTTTAACTTCATAGCTGAACAGATTCCCTTCCCCACCCTGCTGTCTCTAAGACTAAAGGCAACTTGAGGACAGGAACTGTGCTCTCACTACTCCAAACCCCAAACCTGAAATACGGTGGGCATTTAAATATATTTCTGAAACTGATGAATTCATGTCCACTGTACCCAAAAATGTTTTTGTGGAATTGCTTTAAATATTTCTAGCGCTCTGTGTGTTTAATAGATCATCTCTGTAACAAAACTAAAGTACTGTCGAGTGGTTTTGCTCTGCTCCTGTAGCTGCCTGGGCCTCTGGGTGGGGCGCCCGCCTGACGGGGCCCCCAGGCAGCCCCAAGCCCTGCTGTCTCACTGCACCTCCGCACAGGGGAGCCTGCCTGGTGCCGACCGCTGACGGTATGTCAGTCGTGGTCAAGGCCCCACAACACATGACTGGTTTTTATCCAGATGCGTCTCTCTTTAGGTGTGGGACCAAGAAAAGATACGGTTGGGGTGGCAAGAGGAAGAGGCAAGGTAACAAGCTGACAGTGTCTTCCTCTAACTCCTCCCCTTGCTCAGAGATTTTGTTCTGTCTCGGAAATCCCTGTTGAGATGCCTCCTGATGAATCTGTCAGTGCCAGCCCACTTCTGAGTCCCCCCAGAGCAGCAGCCACAATGGACCCAATCAGCTGACATATGTCCCTGCTACATCTGCTCACAGTGTCTGAGTACCCGGCTTCATGCCTAAAACCTGTTAGAGCCTCAAAAAAAAGTGATGTGGGACAAATGAACTTAAAAAACTGTGAATGGATTTTAAACCCAGTACTTATACCCATGAATATGCTTAGTTTTTAAAAGAATACTATCAACAGAGCAGAGAGACAACACACGAAATGGAATAAAATATTTGCAAGTCATATATCTGATCAAAAAGTTATATCCAGAATATATAAAGAATTCCTGTGATTCAACAACAAAAACCCAATTTTTAAAATGGGTTGATTACTTGCATAGACGTTTCTCTGAGGAAGATATCCATATTGCCAAAAAGGCATATGAAAAGATGCTCACTATCACTGATCATTAAGGATCAGTAGAACTGATCACATAGAACTACAGTGAAATAGTGTCACAGCCATTAGGACGGTTAGTCTCAAAAAAGCGTTATTGAGAAATTAGAAGATACCTAAATGTCTGAAAAAAGGAATTGATTAGATAAATATAGCATACTTATGTAACAGATAATTTTATGTATCAACAGTAACAGCTCTGAAAAATATTCAGACTGACAATACATGATCCTATTTGGGGAAGAAAAAAGGGGAGCTATTTATATATAGAAGATAAATGGAAAGTATTTACATCATGTTTTTGGTTAGCTCTGAGTGGTACAGGCATTGGTGAGTTTCTGTTTTGTTTTAGCTCATCCATATATATTTTTTAAGATTTTATTAATTTATTTGACAGACAAGAGATCATAAGTAGGCAGAGAGGCAGGCAGAGAGAGAGGGAGGGAAGCAGGCTCCCCGCTGAGCAGAGAGCCCGATGCAGGGTTTGATCCCAGGACCCTGAGATCATGACTGGAGCCGAAGGCAGAGGCTTTCACCCACTAAGCCACCCAGGCGCGCACCCCCCCCATCCATATTTTCTAAATCTGTAATAAACACGTACTATGTGGTAAGAGGAAAACTAATTTTTTTTTTAATTTTCTTAACTTTGGATAAGTACTTGGGATCCAGTGGTGGGTCATCCGCCTCTAGAAATGTTCAGTGAGATCCTTCCTCGCTTGCCTTCATTTCTTAATTCTCACCCACGTGTGCCTGTTCTTCACAGCCTTGGTCATAGAGGGTGACATAGTGGGTACTTTTGTGACCATCCTTTAGTTTGTACAGTGAGCTTTCTATAAAAGCTTTCTAACCAAATTCATATTTTGTCTATTTTTTTCATCAAGGTGGATCCAACCGAAGAGAAAGGGGTGCCCCACCACTTCCTCCCATCCCAAGGTGATCTTTGCCTGCTCTTCTCCAGCCGAGCCCGAGAGCTCCTTCTGTTGTTGTTCTCCAAGGGTGCAAACCCTCCTCCCCTTGTCTTCACTTGTCCCCTTCATACTGGCAGTAGGGAAAGGGAGGGTGATGTGGGAATATGTGTGCAGGGGGTGGGAATGCAGTAAAGAAACGCACCTAGCTTTTTAGATTGTGTATATTCTCAAAGCTCGTGCTTGCTTCAGCTACAGCCTGGCTACAGTGCTGGCTGCTTAGGGGTCAGGAGGCTTTCGTGGCAAGGTGGCAGACATGCATTGTGTCCTAGCTTTCAACCAACCAAGTTCAAACATTCAGTGCTAATTTGCTACAGACTCTAACATTAAAGTCCTGAGAGCTATTTGCTTCCATGACTTTTTTGCATGCTTGGCTTTCTGTCTGATTCCAGGAACCACAGTCCACCTAAGAAAGTTGCAGCACTCAGGGCTCACATAAAATTTTTCAGGTACAGGATGTCCAATCTTTGGCAGTCTGAGATAAGCTCTAGGACAGAGCTGTCCAACAGAAATACAATGTGAGCCACATATAACGGTGTTTGAATTTCTAGTAGCTATCTTAAAAAAGGAAAATAGGTGAAATTAATTTTAATATATTTTATTTAACCCTAACACCCAAATTATTACCATTTCAGCCTGCAATCAGCATAACAATTATTAATGAGCTATTTCACATTCTGTTTTGGTACCAAGTCTTCAAAATCCCATGTGTATCCTACATTGATTGAGAGCACATTCCCCATTCAGACTAGTCGCATCTCAAGGGTTCGACAGTCCTGTGTGGCTGGTGGCTACCATGTTCGGGCAGCACGGGTCTAGAAGATGTGGACTAGTGCAAAATCTCTTGTTTCAAAAACAAAAAAGGCGAGATGAATTTTAGCAATTCAAAAAGTAACTAAAAATCAAGTTAGGACCAAACACCTTGTTCAACAGATAGCTTGACCTTCGATTTTGTTGCCCTATTTCCCGTCTTTCCTTGATGTGTATATCTAGGTGTTGCTTGACAGTACCAAGGTCAGAAACTGATCTAACAGGGTTTACAGTCACGTGGAATAAAGCCATTAGAAGGAAACCGAAAGCCAGCCGAGGCTTGGGGCCCCAGAGCCCGCAGCCTTGAGCTAACTGTCCATTGGACCCCTGCCTTGCCTTCATTTCCTCTGCTGCCCAGCATGCATCTCTGAGCGGGGGAGTCTCGCAGGCTCTGTAACTGTGGGGGAAAGTCAGGAAAAGGTAGCCAGTTGGAAATGTGGAAGGAAGCAAGCAGGTTTGAGTTGATGCGCGAAACTCTAAACATCTAAATCTGGTGTTTAAGGGGGTTGAGAGAGATTGCTACTACAAATTGAAGAGAATTTGTTTGGACTCCATTGGGAGAATCCCTTGCCTTGGATCTATGCAAATCAAGCTCCGTGAAAGGACCATAGGAATGAGCCAGGCTTGCCCTTTTATTTGTATGATTTTGTTTACAAAACTTTACTGGGACTTTTAAATCTAGCTATAGATTTGGGGGGAAATTTTTCCATTTTATATGGTTTTATATGGTTGATTATGTTTAAAATTACCATTACTTATTTTTTAAAAGCACACAGCCACATATGTATATGTATACTTAAACTTTGTGTCATGGTTTCAGTGTATTGTTCATGTATTACCAGGAGATGCTAACAAGAAATCAATCCAAAGAAAAATTTGAAAGAAGGATTCCTATTTATAGAATAAATAATTGTTTCATTTATATAAAGGCAAAAGAACTTAGAGTTCTAATAAATGGGATATCTAATAAATTATGAAGTTGCCCATTTGGATATATTGTATTTTTATAACTTTCCTTGCCAAAGTTCTGGGCTTACTTAGTATGTTAGAGAACTTGGTTTTTCCCCCTCTCCTCTATCATTCATCTGTCTTTCATATAGTTATTGGGGGCCCTTTGCCCAAAGGGAATCAAGAAATATAAAGGTATAACAAACTTGGCTAAGTATTTTCCAAAAAGAATTTTTCAGGTTTTATAGCAGCATCATTTTATTTGGGATTCTTTGAGCAGATATGACTGGTTGTTACAAATCTCTATGATAAAGCCTAATAAGCCACCTCACAAAAGATGCAATCTGGCCTTCCCAGCAAATAATGGCAGAGAAGTCTTATCCAAAGAATTTGGATATGAATTTTGTGAGGGCTAGTAAGCATGGCCAGTTTCTTTGTACATCCCAGCTTTGTAGGTATTATCCTAAAGTCTGAAACAGTCATAGCTCAAAGTTGCTGTTCATCCAGGAGAGAGAAGTTTTAGGATGTAATTAAGTCAGTGTTTCATTAATACACCTATACCCTTTCTTTGAAAGTTGGCAACCTAATTGCATCCAAAACTGAATAATTTCTATGCTAAAATCTTCAACTATGGCAAATCACAAAAATGAATATTTTCTTCCTGAAATCAGGGCTTACATTTGGGGTTTTCTTCCATAATATTTCCTGATAAATGTATTCAAGATGCAATACAGTATTTTAACATTCACATATCATTTTATATTGAAATGTGTTACAGTATTAAAATTCAGTGTTCCATATTTATTTCACTATGCATTTTATTTAGTAGAAACCAAGAGAAATGTTTAATCCAATGGTGCCTTACTTTGTGATTTGAAAGAAACCGACTTTTTATGTCTAAGCAGCAGATTATTTGCATATTTGTAAAAACTTAGGCCTTTATATTTTAACTTGTAATACCAATTTTGTTATTTTAGTAGCAGAAATGGGATGGTTGTTAAAGCACCCAACATTTTTTGGCACAAAATTAATTTTTCCCTGTTTGTAGTAAGGGACAATAAAAGAAAACAAATGTTTTTCATACCACTGCACTATGTAAACATGCACATTTTGGAATCTATATCATCAGGACAGTTTAAATGGTGGGGTAGAGACTACCCTAGACATCTGTGTCTTTGTAAGTTAGCCAGACAATAAATAAAAGCAGAGTGATAAGAGTGTCAACTGGTGGTTTTTATTTAAGTATTATCTAGTAAATGCAAATGAAAAGGAAAGTGTCTGTTTTCTGTTTTCTACTCTGGTAAAGAAAGACAAGCTCTGGGGCACCTGGGTGGCTCAGTGGGTTAAGCCTCTGCCTTCGGCTCAGGTCATGACCCGGGGTCCTGGGGTCGAGCCCCACATTGGGCTCTCTGCTTGGCAGGGAGCCTGCTTCCTCCTCTCTCTCTGCCTGCCTCTCTGCCTACTTGTGATCTCTGTCTGTCAAATAAATAAAACCTTTAAAAAAAAAAAAAAAGAAAGAAAGACAAGCTCACAGCAAAGAAAAAGAGGAGGAGGTGGCAGCAGTCCATGGTGAGGGTTCCTCACACCCACTTTCTAGTCCTTTATTTGTTTTTCCTGAGAACCTGCATCCTAGTCAGAGTCTGCTGTCTGTTTCCTTGAGGCAGATGCTTCTACTCTAAGGTAAAGATGGATGGTGGGAACAATGGGCAAGAAAACTTCCAGGATGAGCACTGACACTGATAAATACAGGAAAGGCCAATGGGAATGTAGGAGGCCTGATAATTTTTTAAATGATCTGTTGTACATGCTGGAATATGTACATACCTTTTTTTTTAAGACTTTATTTATTTATTTATTTATTTTAAAGATTTATTTACCTATTTATTTGACAGAGATCACAAGTAGGCAGAGAGGCAGGCAGAGAGAGAGGAGGAAGCAGGCTCCCTGCTGAGCAGAGAGCCCGATGTGGGACTCGATCCAAGGACCCTGAGATCATGACCTGAGCCGAAGGCAGTGGCTTAACCCACTGAGCCACCCAGGCACCCAAGATTTTATTTATTTATTTGACAGAGATCACAAGTAAACAGAGAGGCAGGCAGAGAGAGAGAGAGAGTAACAGGCTACCACTGAGCAGAGAACCTGATGTGGGGCTTGATACAAAGACCCAGGACCCTGGGATCATGACCTGAGCTGAAGGCAGAGGCTTTAACCCACTGAGCCACCCAGGCGCCCCTGTGTACATATCTTAATACAGCATACGGGTTAAGAGATTAGGAAGACCTGCCCCCACCTCTTACCAAGTTGCAAACTTCTCTGAGCTTCAGTTTCCTTATCTGCAAGGTAAGTAACTATCTCACAACATTAACAAATACATTAAATGAGATAATGCAACAAATGGCCAACAGACACGTGAAAATTGCTCCACATCACTCGGCATCAGGGAAACACAAATCAAAACCACAGTGAGATACCACCTCACACCCATCAGAATGGCTGAAATTAACCAGTCAGGAAATGACAGGTGCCGATGAGGATGTGGAGAAAGGGGAACCCTCCTACACTTTTGGTGGGAATGCAAGCTGGTGCAGCCACTCTGAAACAGTATGGAGGTTCCTCATAAAGTTGAAAATAGAGCTACCCTACAACCCAGCAATCGCACTACTGGGTATTTACCCTAAAGATACAAATGTGGTGATCTGAAGGGGCACCTGCACCCCAGTGTTCATAGCAGCAATGTCTACAACAGCCAAACTATGGAAAAAGTCCAGATGCCCATCGACAGATGAATGGATAAAGAAGATGTGGTATACAGATACAATGTACACTATGTGTTCATTCACTGAATTTAAGTTTTTAAAAAGTGAGATCATGCACTCAGTACTTAGCCTGACTTACTGTAGCACTCAGTAAGTGATAGCCAATCTGAGTAAAAGCAGGAAACATATTTATCTAATGATCCCAGATTAACAGGAGCCAAACTGACTGGAAGGGAATTTCCTAGTGTACTTGTAGAGGAACGAAGCAACAGCAGGCAGGCTCTCCATGCCAGAAATGCACAGCAACCTCCACACAAAGGTCACCTCACATGATGTCAGTCCCTTATACCTTGTAGGTCTGGAAAATGAAAATTCGTGCTGCTTTAGTCGTCAGAGAATTATTAGATTCCATTTGAAATCACAAGAAGACCTGGAAAGAACCTTCTATATAGGGTCACTAATAATTATTGCTTTGGCACAATGGTGCAAATCAGAGCAAACTGGGCTGGGTCACCCAAGCAAACTGGGTCACCCCAATGGCAGGTCACCTAGACCCATGTCTTGGTCTGACAGATGAGTAATGGAAGACCGCAAGTCCCAGAGCACCGACAAACAAGCAGCATGCTGGTCACCTCACCACACTCCCTTCTTGACAATCCTTTCCACCTCTAGCACGAGTCTTGGCTTCCTTTGTCTTTCCCAACTGGTGGAAAGAAAAGGCCAAATGACACGTCCCAGAGTTAGAGGACAAGCCCAGGACACACAAACCTGGATCTGAATCCTAGCTCTGCCACTTGCTCCCTGTAAGACCACGGACAAAGTGTTTTAAGCTCTTTGGGCTTAAGCCGCCTCAACTATAGAATGGTTCCAAAGATTAAATAAATAGAACATCAGGCAAAATAACAGGCATAGGCCAGGCTCCCATTCCATAAATTTTCATTGAGCAGTTACCACATCACACCTCACCACAATCAAACCAGTGTCCCACCCCCCCAACCTCCGTCAAACAGTCTCTAGGTGGCAGTTAAGGACGCAGCCCCCTGCTCCCACCAGGCACAGGCGCCCAAGTGACAGAGAGCTTTGTATTAAGAAGGGAAAGGGAATATGTTATAAGCCACCCCCGACTTGAGGAATTATTTGGTTTGTTTTTATTCTTTTGTCTCAATGGATGAATTAAATTGCTTTTTTTCCCTAGGGGCACCTGGGTGGCTCAGTAGCTAAGCATCTGCCTTCCGCTCAGGTCATGATCCCTGGGTCCTGGGACTGAGCCCCACATCAGGCTCTTGGCTCAGCAGAGAGTCTGCTTCTCTCTCTCTCTCTCTCTCTCATAAATAAAACTTAAAAAATTTTTTAAACCTACATGAAAACTGGGGGCAGGGGAGTATTTAGAAAAAGTTTTGATGGCCAATAAATAATGTCTTTTTGTTTTTTTAATGTGTAAAATAAACTCAAGAATTCCCCGTTTCTTGACATCCCAATTCTAACTGAAGGCTTCTTGGGACACATGATTTAGAAAGGCCCCTTCTCTCTGTCTTCCTCATAGCCTCGCTTTCCTGCACTCTGAGCCCTTGATCCTTTGTGTCTGACTCTAGAGCTACGGTCAGCTGCAGGTTTCCCCCACTACCCGAAAGCAGAGCATGCCTATGAAAACTTTCCTAAGCCAAAATGGCCTAAAGCAAAGAAACAATTACCAGTAACTTATCTGGAAAAATATTATGCATTCTCAGACCCCAAAAATAACCTCTCTTAGGCTTTTCCGGTACCTGAGGACACTTCTTGCTAATGGCTGCACAAAATAAATGGCGATGAAACACAGATGCTCTCAGACACAGTTGAAAGCTCCAGTGGCTTGCTGCTGAGATGCGGAGTGTGGTTCCAGGAGAAAGAGCTTGGCGGGGCCACTCTCACTGTTTTGGGGTGTGCACTGCTTCTACAATGGATTGTAGCAAAACAAACACAGACTGCTATTTTCACATTTTGCCCTTTTTTTCCTAAAAGCAAAAATCTTCAGATTTCTTTCAGTTAACAAAAACAGGTACTAATGTAGTTCTTGCGTAAAAGTGAAATGGTCTAATGCAAATTTCTGGAAATCAGGAGATGCCTGTATATGTTTCTCTTACTGGTAAGTGTTTGGAAATGCCCCGTCCATCAACATTCTCTCACAAATTCCTTAGTCTTAAAATTCTGCTCCTAATATTCCAGAGCCACATTTACAGGTAGCCAACAGAGCTCAAGCTTTGGGACCTCCACTTACGAGGATCCCTTCCAATAAGTACTCATTTTTACATCAAAGTTTATGTTATTTAGGATTTTATATTAATTTCCTTAATGTAGCACCTAAATTATCTAAAGCTTCAGGCCCCACATAATCTGTCCTTGAAGGGCGCCTGGATGGCTCAGATGGTTACGCATCTGCCTTTGGCTCAGGTCATGATCCCAGGGTCCTGGGATGGAGTCACACAGCCCCACCTCTGGCTTGCTGCTCGGTGGGGAGTCTGCTTCTCTCTCTGCCCCTCCCCACCTCCACTCATGCATGCATGCTCTCGCGCGCGCTCTCTCTCTCTCTCTCTCATGCAAAAATATATAAATAAATGCTTTTTAAGAAAAATAAAACCGGCCCTTGTATTATTGCCCTTCCCAGCTTCCGATACAGAAACCAACCACAGTAGGTATCTTAAAAACTTTCTTAAGCCACCAGCTTTCTGTAAGAGTGACAGGAGAGTCCCAGACCAATATAAGACAGCAGAAGGGTTTGCTCTTTTGTACTCCCCGAGTGGCCTACAGACAGTTCTAAAATAATTCAGTTCAGTCACTACACTGCCCACATTGTGTTAGCATCGGTTAAAGGCCCCACAGTGTGACCTACCCAGATAACATGTCTGACCCCTGAGGGGCCTGGGAAACAAGTCTGGATGTTATTAGACATCTAGCTCAAATTTAGCTTAAATCTTGACCAGGAAGATTCCTGCCAGAACACCTGGCATATCCATCAACATAAATGTGTTTTAGTCATGAGAAACTCCCACCCTTTTCCTGTTTTCTGTCTCCAAGCAATTGAGTAAGTTAAAGGTCACCTGTCAAAATATAATCTATTTAAGATAGGTACCTGAAACAAACAGCCGCAGACGACTGGGAAACGCTAATGCTTTATGGAGCTATTGTATTCCTAAGGTTCATTTTTACATTTATTCATTCAAGTAATCAAAAAACACTGAGTAACTACAATTTATTAGCCATTGTAAATACGAAAATACATATTATACAATAGGAAGTACTAGTCCTAGAACCAAGGGTCTGGGTTCTAGATCTAATAAGAACTTCAGCCAGTAGGCACAACCCTGCTCTGCCACTGGTTCTAGAATGCTCCCCACCACCAACACAGACTGGTTGGCTGTGTATATGAAATGGAAATTCTCCCTTGGTGCTTCCTGCTTAGACAGATTACTTTTAGGGCAAAGGCATGGATGGGTCCCAAATGTGACTACCAGAGAAAAATGGAAAAATATATCTAATATAGTAGTGCAAACACAAGGCCTACCACCTAATTTACCTATCTAGATGAGAACATAATTATTGTTTCCATTTTTCATGTAACTGCCACCAAGTCTTAATCATCTATTATGTACTACAAATTGTGCTAAGTTCTTTGCAAATATTATTGCCTATGTCATTGTTAATCTTCGTGACTTTACATGTGAAGAAATCAAGAACTGAATGGATTAGAAATTTGCCTCAAGCCACTTGCCTTGAATGAATCCAGAAAATAAATAAATTTGAAAGGGAAGTAAATAAATTTGAATGGGAAGTCATAATATTGTCAACTTTCCATTCGCCAGTTTAAAAAAATATTGACATTTCATAAAAACAAGGACATTTTAATCAGCCAAAACAAGGGGAGATCTAACCTTAGAGTAAAAGATGCTAGACCCAATTGAATAAACATAGCTTCACGGAAAATTTAGTACACTGCCTTTATTTTCCTCACTGGGCTATGGACTGACTCTAGTCCCAGACCCAGTATTCACCAGCTGGGGCAAACTGCCTCTTATAAGTGATCTAATTTTCTTCAGTTTCTTTACAGTTTCTTCAGTTCTTTACACCTGGTGGGGTGGTCATAACCACTATTTGGACATTTTTAAAAGGATGTACATGTATTTTTCAGTTCATCCTATCAGACAGCTGTTCCCTTGTCAGGTGATCTTAGTGGAGCCACTAGAGTTCAGACATCATTTTACTAAACAACGGATTTCTGGAAGTCCCAAACTGCAAGGTAAAGAGTGAATCTGCTTCCCAGTCTATCTCCCTTCCTCTCTACGATTATTTGTGGAGTATTTCTTCCTTCATATTATAAATTTTTAGTATTGAATTTATTTTTTACTCTTGAAATTGGTAGAATCCTGTGGTTCTTTTAAATTCCAACTCATAGAATTTGCTTTCTCACAAGGACCAGAAGTAAATTTGGTGTTCTCTGCCTCAGTCATACAACCCAGCACTCATTCATCGGAGAAATAAAGTTAGAGCAAAACAAGTCATGTTCAAATGAAAAACGTGGCTCTAGAACTTCAATGCATCTTCACAGACAGTCCTTCAAGGGTACCCCTCAGTATTCACACGAAGGAGAGAGAAACTGATCTCCTGTGTTGCAAACTGGGGGGCTGAGACACTAAGGGAGAGAGTGACCCCAAGGTCACAGATTGCTGGCCCGCGAAGGGGCCAAGACTACACTCCAGACTATTTCAGTTACAATCTTCAAACTGCATTTTTACCTTTCTTGTCTTCATTCATCTGACAATATTATTGAGCACCTTCTCAGGAATGAGGCGGCCAGGGGAGAGTCCCCAGCTGAAGATGTGAAGGTCAGTACCACCTAATTCCCACACTGCAGGGAGCTCACAGTCCTTTGGGGGTGGAGGCCAGCACAGAAATAACGTTAGAACTAGGCAAAATACCTGTCCTGCTCAAAAGCCTCAAGTCGTGCAAGACAAGGACCCAAAGAAGGTACCACTCCTGTGGATGGATAGAGCCGTACCACCTCACACTCAACTGTGTTTTCCTTCCTCATCTTCTGAATTAGATTTGCAGTGTTCCCCAAAATGAAAGTTCTGGACCACTGAGGCACTTAAGGAGTGCTTAGGAAATCCAGATTCCTGGGTTCCACCTCAGACCTTCCCAAATAAAAATCTCTCAGAACCCAGGAATTTTTTTTTTCCCAATGGAAACACTGTGTGTGTCACCCTTGCACAGGGCCCTGCCAGTCTTCTCTATGTCACTCAAATTTCAGGACATGTACTGCTGAACCAAGCTTGAGAATTTGTTTTTTTGTTTTTTTGTTTTTTGAGAATTTGTATTTTTAACAAGCTTCAAGGTCATTCTGAGGCACATTCCAGATTCAGAATCTCTGTTCTAAGGTTTTACTCCTGCATTTGGGCCTTTGAAAGAATAAAGTCATAGACACACACACACACACACACACACACACACACATAATTTACATATATAAAGTAATATTAAGATAAAATCATAAGATGTCATCTACTTTTTGTCATACTAAATACTCCACTTACACTACCCCCTGTGTACTGATTCATCAGAATGCTATTTGTCTCTAAAATACTTTAAAAAAATTAGCTAGCTAGGGATGCCTGGGTGTCCAGTCAGTTAAGCATCTGCCTTTGGCTCAGGTCATGATCCCAGGACCTTGGGATTGAGCCCCATGTCAGGCCCTCTGCTCAGTGGGGAGCCTGCTGCTCCCCCTGCTTGTGTGTGCACGCACTTGCTCCCACTCTCGCTCGCTCTCTCATTAAAATAAATAAATAAATAAATAAATGTGGGGGGAAAGTTAGCTAGCTAGCTAGTTTATTTCAAAACTCAGTGATACATTTCCCTCCTAAGAGCTGCCTTATCTTCTAAGCCAAAGAAAAACTGTGTTAACAACAGCACTGCATAGTCCTGGCCAGTGAGCATTGGTACCCCTTACTAAATGTATGTTCTACTGTGTTTTCTTGAGTTAAATATGCTTGCAATGTGTGGCCTCTTTCCATGCAACTTTCTGGTGAGTTCTGGTTCATAATTTTGATCCAGAGTGCTGTCGAAAGATGACAGCCCAGGTTAATCCCATCAAGATACACAAAAGAGTACCATGTTGGATGCTAAATTTTTTCAAGGAGCTCAAGGTGACTTTAGGGAAATGGTTGTAATACAGAAAGAAGATCAGCAAGGATTCTGGGTGATGGAAATCTTTAGACATTATAAAAGGTATCATAAACATCTCTTCTATCAGGGAGGATGAACTAACAATTATGACTACTGATGGGAGGACACTATGGCCTGTGACCTCGGGAGACTGAAAGAGAAGATAAAAGCCACTTAAGAGGAACCCCTGGACTCAGGGACTTGACCAAAACAGCCTGTTCACTTAAACTCCCCTGGAGCACATACCCCTGAAAAGTGAAGGGGGGCATGCCTACGTTGATGCTGGGCTTTGCAGCCTCCAATATGCCAGTGTTTCACTGTAGCCAGGGAAAATAGTCACAATGTGCTAGAATAGTGGCTTCAAACCTCAAAGAATCACCAGGAGGGCTTACTGAGACAGGGTCCTGTGCCCCACTGCTAGGGATTCTGTTTCAGCAAGCCTAAGGGAGGGCCTGAGAACCTGCATTTCTAACAGACTTTTATGTGTTGCTTTACCGTGCTGGTTCTCAGATCACATGCTTAAACTGGCCCTGATCACTATCCGTAATAATGGAAGACATTCCTCTGCATTAAGCTAATATGTATATGTAGCATCAAACCTAAATACTGTGTCCATTACGTGCATCATGGCTTAGGAAACTTAACTAAGTAGGAAGTCCGTTGGCATGGCACTGTGCTACCTGAAACATAATTATGTCTTGTGATTTCCCAATACTCTTTCTTTGACCATTAATCACATCCACTAATCTTTTGTTGTTATTGCCATTGTTGCCTTGCCTACAATAACATGGGGGGTGGAATCCAAATGTTAATAAGTGTTAATTATGGAGTTTTAAAAATCAAATCAAAACAGCAAAAATCACGAAAAAATAATTCACGAAAGCTGACAAGCCTTCACCCTTAATCATCATCTCAAGGTTAAATAATGAGCAGAATTCTTTCAGTTGAAATACTTATGTTGCATCTTGATGTTTGACTATCATATAAATATAACTGTGCTATTAGCCTCTATTTTTCATTGCAGATGAAATTGATGCATCTTTGTGTGGAGTCTGACATAGTAAAATTGTTACTCTCTAGGTAGGATATTCATAAAAATGTAATTATCGTAATCAGAACGTTCGTCTTTAAGCTCATGAGAGGGGATTGCCAGATTTGTGATTGGCAGTTTTCAATCACCTCACGTATAATAAATAAAGAAATTTCTTAAAGCAGCCTTGGGAATCGCTAATGTCTTACAGAAGGAGACTATTCTGATCAAATAACAAAGGGTACTGGGAGACAGTGATGGGAACTCAAGTTGGCCTCCTCTGCCTGGCTTTGGGCAGGACTGGGTGGAACTTTGAACAGATTTCATTTGAAATCTGTTAATTTAAATCTGTGTAATTTACCTGGGGGGCAGGTCTGTCTGTTCCTTTCCTCCACCTAGTGTTTCCAGCTGGCTGCTGCCATTTCACTAGCCATGGTTTGTTCCCGGGTCAGGGCAAGCAGAGGGAAGAGAAGCAAGCAGGGGAAGAGGGAGAAAAGTTCTTCCTTGACTGATCATGTCTTAGGGTATAAGCTAGACTGTGAAACTGAAAGCTGCCTCCTTCTGGTGAGGAGTGCTCTCTCACGGCCTCAGAGACCCATCATGTCCTGTGCTGGAGACCTCTCTCCTGAAGAAGTTCCTTCTTCAGCTGAAGCTCCTTCAGCTTCCCTTCCCAACTCCTGCTGCTCCCTGCAGAAGCCTAAGAGCTCCTCTAGGTGGCCCTATTGGACAGGAGCTAAGTTTCTTTCCCCTTTCCTCGCCTCTTCTCTCTCCCTCTCCCTCCTCCCTTACCCCTTCCCTCCTCTTCTCCTCCCTTCCCAGTGCCTCCGCCTCTCCTCTCCCTACCCTCTTTTCTCCCTCCTTCTCCCTGCCCATCCCCCAGTGCTGGCCCACTCAGTCACAAGTCTGCTCCAAGCAGCAGATGTGTGTAAAGCTCTCTGAATTAAGAATTTTCAGTGAGAAGGCAACTTTGGGGTGAGAGAGGCTTTTAGACTACCCTTCAGAAAAACCCTCTTCACCTATCTTCCAACCCAATCCTTAACCCCCTGATATTTTGTTATGGGCAACAACTGTTCCCCATGCTTGGGAAGAGTCCTGCACCCTGAGGCCACTTACTAACACTATTCACTCCTTGGGAAAGCTTAGCCTGGCCACCCACCCACCCCCCACCTTCCTCTAGCACTGGTCCTCCCATCAGCTGTGTATCTTTTCTGCTCAGAACTTCAGCCTGGGGTTCGGGGACCAGCTGCCCTTGGTGCCACACTAAGCCCTAACCTCCAGCTCTGTGTCTTCTAGTAACAAAGGGCAGATTCAGGCCCCTAGCTGCTACCTTTCATTTTGTGTCCCAGTTTGTTCAGAACCTGGGTGGGGAAGATGGATGCTGTGTATTGAGCCCCTCTTTCTACCTAGAATGTAGGCAAAGGATTTGAGTCATGTAATCACTTTTTGGATAATCCCTTTGAAGATCTCTATCCCTTTATGGCTCCTTTCTTTTGCTTGTCATATATTTTATCTTGATGGCTCAGTGAGAACTTCTTATTTAACACCTTGAAATGTGTCATATGGGAAATAACTAGCTAAAAGTTCTTAGAGTTTTCTTGAGGAATAATTTATTTTACAACTATTTGGGGACATACATATAGCCCAGAAATGAAAATCTTTTAGATAAAACTTTAAAATACTTCAGAAAGGGGGAGCCTGGGAGGCTCAGTTGGTGTCTGACATCGATGTCTGACTGTTGATTTCAGCTCAGGTGATGATCTCAGGGTCATGAGATGGAGCCGCATGTCGGGCTCCATGTTGTGTGGAGCCTGCTTAAGCTTCTCTCTCTCCCTTTCCCTCTGCCCTGCCCCACTGCCCACTCATACACATGCATGCTCTCTCTCTCTTAAAAAAAAAATAATATTTTTTTTTAAATTAAAATAAATACTTCAGAAAGAAAAGTGGCTTTCAGGGAGACTCAAATTTTTTCTTGACTTTGCCAAAGACTAGCCATATGACCTTGGGAAATTTGTTCCATCTCTCTAAACATAATTTTTTCACTGATAAAATAGAGTCTGGCCTAAAAGTCTCTCAGGTCCTTTTCTAACTCTTCCCATGAATCTAACTCTTCCCTCACAGTCTGTGAGGCCTTTAAAGGAAGTGGGAGACCCTTTCTGTTGCTAAGTAAGCAACACTGCTGATATGGCACAGAGGTTCACACACAGGCTCCCATGGTTTTCATGATTGTGCCCCTCCTCCACTCACTCAGGCACAAACATAAAGGGCAGATATCTTTCAACCAAGAGATAGTTGGGTGCATAAAATTTAATCCTTGACCCAAGAAACTTCTCAATATGAAGGAGTAGTAGACTGTTCACAAATATTGTTAAACAATATATGATGCTTTATTTACCCAAGAACCATTTATTGAGCACCTACCATCGTATGCGTGTAACGCTGTGGGACGGTGCTTGGGGTGCATGGGTGCAGTTTCCTTCCAGAACGCCTCCTTGACGTGTGCGGGATGTACCTACGCAGAACCCATGATCAGGATGGGTTGAAAGTATAGCTATGGGGCTATATGTCCCCATATGGCGCTATGTCCACAGCCCCAAATCTGCCCTCAAACCCTAGGTCCTGTGCTTCCAAAGACAAAAACAAAAGATGTTTCTCTTGGGAAAATGGCGGTGCTGCTGCTCTTCTCCTCCATCTCTGGCTTTTTGAAGGCATGATAATCATTCAGGATTCACTCTGTTTACAGTTTGACTACTTCATAGAAAAATGTGTCTATAAAACACCTGCTAGTTGTAAAAAGGCTTGGGTAAGGCCCAGGGAGCCAGATAAATAAATGTTATTTATTCAGCTGTCCAAGCCATCACCAATCTCCTTACACCCAAGGATTGTCTGTCTTCTCCTAAATTTTATTTCTAATATTCTTGCTACAAAGTCAGGTTAAAAAAAAAAAAAATCAGGAAAATCAAAGCCCTACCTCCCTGAAAAAGTATCAAGTACAGACATTCTTTGTGGCACTTCAGGCAAGCTTTGACACCCCGAACTAGAAAAGATGGTTGCAAATGCTTTTATCTGGTGTAGCAGACACAGTAGATCCAAGTAAACGTTATTTGTTGATGCAGTTCAGCAAATGTTTCCTAAGCACTTCATGCATTAAGTACATAGAAGACACTAGAGATTCTAGCATGTTCTCCAAGCCACATTGTCAGTGAGTCCATCACCTGGTCTCCACCTGCAGACAGCACCCCAGTGGGCTCTGAAGTTGCTCTTTGCTGTTAATCTTTGAGACTGAACTCTAACCCTGACTTCCTCCTTTCAGTGGTTTTCCAAGCTATGTTTACCTGTTCAAATGCATCATTTATGATGCATTTTAAAAGGCTTTGATCTTTATTCCAGTAATAAACATTTAACTCACTCAAAATTAGTAATCAGGCAGCTTTCCACAGAGAGGTAGGATCCTACTTGACTCATTTTAGTCTAATTTTAGTATGGACTGAGTTGGAATCCCTTCTTGGGGATTCCACTGAAAGAGGATATTTCCACTGAAGACACATGTGGGAATTTTGCTTATTGGCAAAGGAGAAGGGACACCACCTAAAGAGGTATCCAAAACAATAAGACATGTGGGGAAAAGTTCCAAGTGGACAGAGAAATTAGAAGGGGTTGTGCCATACTGAAAGCGATGATATTTTTCTAATCAAACACCAGGGCGGATAACCTGACAGGTGGTCTGAAAACAGAACAGATTACTTGAAATCTGGGATGTCTGATCACCATCTTCACAGTAAGTGAAGCCAGCAGCTGTTCAGAGTGAAAGTCATTAACAATGTGTCTCTGTACGTTGAGGGATCCAGAGGAGTGGATGGGAAGCCGACTGATGTCATCCATTTATAAGCCAGAGCTTCCTCACACAAAACAAAGAGCGTTTTGTTTCGAGAGGGTTTCCTGGAACCCTTGCTGTCAGCACCTCATCTGCAAGGACAAAGGTGTAATCTACTTAACCAAAAAAAAAAAAAAACAACAACAACAAAAAAACAATGAAGCTTTGCTTCCAAACAACACAGTCTGGGAATGCAAAATACAAGAAGAAGTAGGGGCAAACACAGGACAGACTGTCAGCTGCCCTTTACTTGTTCAGTTCTATGACTGCTTCCTCAACAGAATTCAAACCTCATACTATTGTTTTTAATTAAATCCTCATCACTCTGCCTTCTCATCTGGTGTATTCAATTTGAAACTTGGGAATTGCTTTGTTGCAAAGGAGGAGATTCAGAAATTCCAATTCTCCTACTTATTCAGAAAGTCATGTTCAGGGTAATGTAATAGGAGGAAAGCTTCCCTTTGTTGCCAACACTCAAAATCAACTCTTAGTCACGTATTTGGAGAATAATCCTTGGAAAATAGTCTAACTCCAATTCCTATCACCAATAGAGAAGTTTCCAGGCTTCCATCTGTACTTTTAAGTTGTTGTGTGCTTTTTCAACTTAATCTTAGCAAAAGCTGATTTTCCTTAAAACATGACATCATGAGTTTATTTTAACCATTCAATGTTTCGAGCTATCTGTATCATCATTTTAGTTCTAGGTTTATAGTTCTTTCTTCTTTCTCTCTACAACAGGACTTTAAGTGGAAAACAGAAACATAGAAGATTCATTTGAATGTAACTGGTGTATCAGTTGTTTATGGCTGCAAATGATCAACTAAAAATGGGTTAAATTTACAACCTCACAAGATAAGTTTGAGAGGTGTGGCATTTGCTATTGGTTGGCTAGTTCAGTGGCTCAATGATTCATGGAGGACCTGGACTCTTCTCACATTTCCATCCTACCATCCTAGGTGCATTGGTGTCAATCCTCAAATTTGGCTAACACTCAGCGTATAGGAAGTACAGGAAACAGAGGAACTCATTAAATACCACCACATGGGAGCAGTCAGTAAAATCCAGAAGTGATCAAAGGAAATTTAAACCTGACTGGATATTTGATGATATTAAGGAATTTTTGTCAATATTTCTAGGAGTGATAAAGGTATTGTAGTTACATTTTTTAAAAGAGTCCGTATCTTTTAGAGACACATGCTGACGGACTTACAGCAGAAATGATATGATATCTGAGATTTACCTCAAATGCCTCAAAATAATCCAGGTGTGAGTAGGGAGTGAGGTGGGGGAGTGATAGGCTATGAGTAATAATAACTGGGAAGCTGGGGGATCTATAAATATGGGCTCATTTACAATTCTGTATTCTGACTTTTAATAGTATTTTTTTTTAAAGATTTATTTATTTATTTGAGAGAGACAGAGAGTACAAGCAGGGGAAGAGGCAGAAGGAGATGGAGAAGCAGATTCCCTGCTGAGCTGGGAGCTCAAGGTGAGGCTTGATCCCAGGACCTGAAGATCAAGACCTCAGCCAAAGGCAGATGCTTAACCATCTGAGTCACTCAGGTGCCCCCTAGCAATTTTTATGTATTTCATTTTAAAAAAATAAAAGAAATGAGAAAAGAGTAAAAAGAAGGAAAAAGGAGGGGTCAGGTAAACAATTCTCCTAACTTAGTCAACCATTTGGACCACTGAACCTCTACTGGGCTTTCACAGTCGAGGGCAGGAACTGACTGATGGTGACATGCACCTAGGTCTACTGGGAATGGACCATCTGCCTCTTCAGAGTGGCCTTGCCAAGGATGTCTCAGAGCATGCTCACACCGGCAATCTGGAATTAAGTACTCCCACTATCTGCATTATTATTTTCAGAAAGTGGAGAAAAGCCTTCCTGACTATTCTAAACTAAGTACTCCCCCCAAAAGCAATGCCTTCCCATTGAAATAGTGTTATCAGGTCATAGAGTGTTCATTCTAGCCCATGTGGTCCTAAACAAAATATTTTTAGACAAAAATAAAATTCTAGTGATGTGTCGTTGACATTAAAGTTGGTGTCTGAAGCCTTACAGTCATATACTCATGTTCAGTAAAGACTCTGTTCATTTTGAGAAGGTATCAGTCTAATGCCCTTAGAACCAAGAAACCTACTTTTTAAGCTTCATTTGCTTGCTGTAAATGACAGCAAAACCAAATATCAAATCTCTTAACAGGTATAAGCCAGTTTTGCTCCAACAGGACTTTGTTATCTCAACCCTCCAAAAAAAAAAAAAAAGCAAAACACACCCCCACACACGTACATACATACTAAACAGCACAGGCCAGTATTCAAACTTCCTTAAAAAAAAAAAAAAAAAGAGTGTTGAAGACTTGTCCAAACTCCAGACTGCCTGTAAAAGATCCATAAGCATGGCTCCCTATAAGGCATCTAAACAATATAAGACAAAACTGTAGTCTGATACATTTAGCTATTTTCCTTGCTATATCTAAGCAGCTCCTAGACTTCTCCTTGAATCATATTAAAACCAGCTCCAAACAAAACAGAAACAAAACATGCAAAAGACAAAAAAAACTAGTTTGGCTCTCAATTCAACCAGGATGAAATAATGACCCGAGGTGGAGAAAAGTTGGGATGTGAATTGCCCAGCAAGACCCATATGGTGCTGAAGGAAATACGGTTTCTTTTCGGTATCTTTCTGCCTCCACGATCTTCTTGCTTTCTGGCTCTGTCCCTCTTCACTCTCTACCTAGGTTGTACTATGCTCATGTCCCTCTGGCTTCCCTGAACATTTCTCCATTCTGCCCTCTCTCTAAATTTTCAGTGCTCCCAAATTCAATTATAAATTCCCAAATCAAGCTTTTGATTAAACAACAGGTAATAAAACATAACTAGAAAGGTAGATTGTTCCATCCGCCTCCCCAAGCCATCTTCCATCAAAATTTGAATTCCCATACTCTCCATGTGCTGATCTAATCTAGCATCTAGGAAAGACATCCTCAGTTACCAGTTCACAGTCCAAGGGGTCTATCATCCTCATATTCTGTCTCATCAGAAGGCTCAGAGGGTACATCTTAAAGAGGAAGGTATTAAAATGCCTTCAATAGCAGAAACTAGGGAGGTGATACAGGAAAGAGAAAAGGTTTCAGGCATGCCTGATCATCCTAATTTACTTGAATGTAATAAAAACTCCCAATTAAAGGTGTAGCCTAGTAAAAGTGTTTTGGAATGAGGGTGATACCAGTTACTCAAACAAGGTACTGGTAGGTTTTGTTCTTCTTCCTTGATGAAAATTTTGTCATGGCAAAAAAAAAAAAAAAATTCAAGCTTTACAATGTATATGACAAAGTCTATTTAATCTAGACAGTTCCACAGAAGTTTTTTTCCTTCTGGATAGGCAAGGTGACCATGAATTTCCCTGTCCTCTTTTTACGCCCCGAGATAATATGGAGATATTTTAAACTATTGGACTTTCAGACAGAAATATATCTTAGAACGGTAACCTTCAAATCTAACTGATCATCAGGGGACTTTATATCTTTTTTTTTTTAATATTTTATTTATTTATTTGACAGACAGAGATCACAAGTAGGTATATCTTTTTTTACTTGTTTTGTTGTTGTTGTTGTTTGGGGGGGGGACTTTTCTTTAATAAACGTTTTCATCTCCCCTGCCCTACTGAATCAGATCTTCGGCCAGGGTGGGAGAAGGTAAGGGACCGGGGTAGGAATGTTTTCATCCTGTGCATATAATTCTAACGATCAGTCAGGTTCAGACACTACCACTGAGAGCACCAAGGTACCATTCAGTACCTTCTAAGTCATACCACTTATCTCCTCGGAACCATGGAGGAGGGGAGGAAGCCTCTGTGAGCCCTACCCTGCTTCCCACCTACCTGGCAAAGTGCATCACTTCCCTAATCTCAGAGCCCTTAATCTGGGTCACCTAACTTAAGATATTCATACTTCCGTATAAGCAATTCCTCCTACAGACAAAAAGAAAACACACTTATGAACACCCTATGTATCAAGCTCTCAGATAGCTACTTCCATTTACTAATGACAATGCCCTTTAAGGCTGACATCAGCACCATCTTGTCATTGAAGAAATGGGCTGACACTACGTGTAATTTTGCCAGGTTCTCGGTGATTAGTCACAGAGGGCGGATTAGGAATCCCATGCTGTTGGGACAGGATGGATTATGGGCATAGTCACTTGTGCCCTGTTCTTGTTTCTGGAGAGGCTTATTTGATAGAAAGAAAAGTGATATTCCCCTTCTTGCCCTCTTTGGAAGGAAACGTAACCTTTTTGTTCTGAGACTCAGAATGGTCTTGTGCTCAGGTGTCAGAGCTTTAAGAATGTCTGTTTCAAAAGCTATCCTAGAAAAGGTCACAACCAAGACTTTGAGAGTTCTTGGTTCTTCAAGAAAAGAAACTGAAATTATCCTCAAAAGGGAGAAGATGGAAGGCAGTGTTTCCCAGGGAAGACAGGCCCCCACGCTGAGAAGATGGCTTCTCCAGAGGCAGAAGGGAGGTGTGGACATTTATCGCACCCAAGTGAATAGAGCAATCCAAAGTGTGCCAGGGCACCACAGCAAAGAATGTGCCACCCTCCACCAAACTAAGGTTTTAAAACCCATTTTAAAACCTGGCTCATGGGGAACCCCAGAAAGAGCAAAGGAAGTAACATTCACGTTCCACACCAGGAAAGTTTACCCCGGGGGTCCAGGGAGTCCCGAGAATCTTCACAAGGCATTGAGCCCATGGCAGCTCTACCATCCAGAAGCTCAGGCGTCTCCTCTTCTTCCTCATACCCCACGGCTGGTACTGAGATGCGCAGAACGCTGTACTCATGTATGGAGGCCCTGGAGGGTCATGTTGGAGATCGTAGCTCTCTGTCCACAGACTGTGGTCATGTGCTCAGATTCACAGCCTACAATGCAACTGGCTCTTTATCAAAATAAAAACCAAACAGAATGAGTAAAAGAAACCAGACAGGAGAGGGCCCAAACGGTTATTGTCCATTTACACAAAGTTCAAAAACAGATTAAACTCACCCATAATGATAGTAGTTAGTAACAATTACCTTTGGCCAGATATTGACTGCAGGTGGGCACAAGGGAACCTTCCAGAGGGCTAGAAACCTTCTGTATCCTGCTCTGTATGGTGATTATACAGGTGAGTACATATGTGAAAATTCATTGAGCTGTACACCTAAGATATGTCTACTTTACTTATGTAAATATTACCTCCGCAAAATAAATAAATAATACAAGCAAAGAAGCCACCAGACACAGACACTAAACAATAACCTACAAAATTCTGCTAGCTCCAGCTTGCCTATTACTGGTCACTTAGTGTCCTCTTACTGACTCAAAATTAATCTGGCTCCCTATGCTATAAATGCACACAGAATTTAAAGAGCCAAAGAAGAGCATTCAGCCCAACAGTGCTCTCCCAGGAGGAAGCTGCTGCACTGTGTAGAGATGCTGAGTTGACAGAGCCAGACTGCCCAGGTTCAAATCCCAGCTCTGCCACTTACTTAAATTCGCTATTCCTCAGTTTCCTGATCTGTATAATGGGCTTCAAAATGAAAATTAAACAAGAGTAAGCCATATAAAAGCACTCAGTAAATACGCCATATTATTATATGCAAAGCCTACAGTAAGCACTTTACCAACATTATTTTCCTTGAATCCTTGCAGGAACCCTACCTGATAGATGGTATTGTCCCCCATTTTACAAGTGTAGACACTGAAGCTCACAGAAGCTAAACTTGCCTAGGTTACACAGTTGGCAATGAGCAAATCGGGTTTTGAATCTGGATCTGTCTTTTCTTTTTCTATTAAGAATTTTCCCTATGGCCCCCCTGGGTCCTCCCAACCCCTGTGCTCCATCTGCTCCCTCCTGGATTTCCCTAGAGCTAACCCATCATGAATCTCCCTTTCTACCAGTACTTGCTGCTGAGACTAGACTATATAGCCCACTCTTTGGGGAACTTTCTAGTCTTTTGGATTCTGTCTGAGCCCCAAGGACAGAATAATCAACCTACATAACAGGCAATGATTGGATCAAGATGGTGAACTGAGCTCATAAGACCATGTTCCCTTCCTCTCCAATTTTCTTACAATGAAAGAGAAAAGTGTTTTTAAAGAAGAAATCCACACAGCTCTAGTCAACGAGGATACTATTATCAGAAAATATTTGAAATATCTGGAAGATAGAAGTTAGATGAAATCAACATTGCCAAGCATGAAGCAAAATAACATCCCCAAACTGGCTGCAGATTACAAACCAAATAAATTATTAAAATGGGAATGAGAAGACAAGAGCAAATCCAGAAAGATTCCACACTCAGAGGGACATTTACAATAGTAGAGGAAAACGCTCTGTATCAACCATGAGGATAATTTACTAGAGAACTGTATCCAGAACAAGGGGCCCATTGCCTTCTTATGTCCCAAAACTGTGGCAGAAGGAAAACATCAGTAGTGTTTGGAAAACATCAGTAGTAGGAGACGGAACGGCAGGAGGAAGTGTTGGGCGGTGACAAGGTAGCTCTGCAAGGAAGGAAATGTGCCCAGCCAGCCACCAGAGTAAAACCTTCCTTACTAGAGCATCATGGCAGGGAAATAGCACAAATGTGTGGTGTACTGGTTTTCCATTGCTTCATAACAAATTTCCACAAACTTAGTGGTTCAAAACAACACAAATTCATTATTTTTACAATTCTGTACAACAGAAGTCCCAGGCTAAAATCAAGGTGTTAGCGTTCCTTTTGGGAGACGAGGGGAGAATTTATTTTTTGCACTTTCCAGCACATTCCTTAACTCATGCCCCCTTCTCTACCCTCAAAGACAGCAGTGCCGCATCTCTCTGACTCTTCTTCCATAGTCACAGGCCCTCTGATCACCTGTTCGACAGCTTCTCTACTTTATTAAGGAATCACATATTTGGACCCACCTCCATAATCCAAGATAATTTTCTTCTATCAAATTATCTAACTTAATCACATCTGCAAAATTGTTTTTGCCATGTAAGTGAACACGTTCACAGGTTTCAGGGATTAGGCCATGGGCATCTTTGGGGCCATTTTTCTGCCAACCACATGTGGTTACTGGACACCTGGCAGATGACCCTGCTTTGTGGCTTGGCAATGGGAGTACTAGTTGTTCCACCAGGAATGTGATTCCAGTAGGATACCAACAAAGGCTGGCAGCTATGACCTAACCACACTGTTCTAGCAGAGTATCCTTGGCTGTGGCTCCTCTGGTTCCTAGTTCTTCATTTTTCCAAGCCTGATGTTCAACCCTCAGATCAATTCTGCAAGCTACTCAAGAGCCAGACAATAAGTGATCTTGCTGCATAAATTATCCAGAGCTAGTTTCTGTTACTTATAATCAAGAATTCTGACTGATAACAGACTCTTAAATACAGAGTACAAACTGGTGGTTGCCAGGGGGAGGTCAGTGGGGGATGGGTGAAATAGATGAAGGGGATTAAGAGGTACAAACTTCCAATTATGAAATAAATAAGTAATGAAGATGAAAAGCACAGCATAGGAAATATAGTCAGTAATACTGTAATAATGTTGCATGATGACTATACTTACTGTGTGGGGTATGCATTGAGTAAAGTATGGGATTGTTGAATCACTATGTTGTATACCTGAAATTAATATAATATTGTATGTTAAATATACTTCAATTAAAAAAAAGATAAGCTAAAGCAATATGTTCCTTTCTGAAGCTAGAATTTGCTTTATAATAATACATTTCTAGAGATCTACACGAAATTTGGAAGGAACAAATTCAAAGTAGTTATTAAAAAACTTTCTGGGGATGCCTGAGTGGCTCCATTGGTTGAGCATCTGACTCTTGGTTGTGGCTCAGGTCATGATCTCTGAGTCATGAGATGGGCCTCTGTGTCCGGCTCTGAGCTGGGCGTGGAGCCTACTTAAGATTCTCTCTCTCTCTTCCTCTGCCCCTTCTCACCCTGCTCGCTCTCTTAAAAAAAACAAACAAAAAGCAACTTTTTGAATGTTTCCTATAAATATAACACAAATATTATTTATTCATAACACTATATAATGACTTCTAGATTTGTAGATTTAGTTTTTAAGGCTTTTATTTATTTGAGAGAGAGAGGGGAGCACAAGTGGAGGGAGGGGGAAAGGGAGAGGAACAAGTAGACTCCCTGCTGAGTGCAGAGCCTGACGTGGGCTCCATCCCAGGACCCTGAGGTCATGACCTGAGTGGAAGTTAGACACTAAACCAACTGAGCCACCCAGGTGCCCCTAGATTTGTAAACTTAAAGTGATATAATTCAATAAAGGTATTCGTGTTAAAATCATTAAACACAGAGAATAAACTGGTGGTGGCCAGAGGGAAGGTGGGTAGGGAAATGGGTGAAATAGATAAAGGGACTTAAGAGGTACAAAATTCCAGTTATGATATAAACAAATCACAGAAATAAAAAGTACAGCATAGGGAATATAGCCAACAATACTGTAATAATGTTGTATGGTAATGGTTGGTGACTACACTTATCGTGATGAGCACTGAAGCGAATATAATACTGAAGCGAATACAATACTGTATGTCAATTATACTTTAATAATAAAAATAAAGTAAAATAAAAATTTGTAACCAAAAAAAAAAAAAGAAAAAAGAAAAAAGAATTCTTACTGATAAAAAATATTCTACCTGCCTGTTCTACACCCATTTATCTTTAAGCAAATACTTCCTGGGGACAGTCCCTACATACCTATGTAGAATTTATATCAGATCTTGCATTCAGAGGAAAGGCCTGTCAGCACACTCACACAAAAGCAGATAAAATCTAAGCCTCTTATGAATAATAATTGACCTAGTTCTTCATTTGTAAAAAAAAAAGGATAACACAGAATCACCACACATGAAGGAAAACCAACATCATGCGAGTCAAATAGATGAAAAAAACAAAACTAAACTAAAAAAACAAACAGACCTGACTGGAAAGAAAACAAGATCAGAAAAAAATTCCACCTTAAGAAAAAGAAGGTGGTGGTTCATTTGTTATATTCAGGAATATGTGGGAATATTTTGCCTACATACTGAAAGAGCATCCAGAGAGTTAAGAGTTACTGGAAAGTAAGATTCCAGTATTAAACTGCATTCACCACTGAATCTCAGCACTTAAAATAATACTTGGACAGCAGGAATTCAACTCCCTAAAATCCTTATAGAATGATCAATGGAACCTGTACACAACATTTACCACAGTAACCATCTGCAAGTGGACAAGTCCACAGCATCTAGTACATTCCCAATGTTGGGCAACCACCTTAACTGTCGAGCGCCAGAACTTTTTTGCCACCCCAGATGGAAACCTCCATTAACCAGTCATTCCCTGTTTCCCTTTCCCCAACCTGGCAAATACTAACCTACCTTCTGACCCTATAGATATGCTTATTCTGGCTATCTCATTTAAATGGAATCCTTTTGAGTCTGGCTTCTTTCACTTAGCATGTTTTCAAAGTTCAGTCATGTTGTAGCCTGTATCAGTATGTCATTCCTTTTCATAGCTCAATACTATTTCATTGAATGGGGATGCTACATTTTGTTTATCTGTTTGTCTATTGGTGCACACTGGGTTGTGACACTTACACACACTATTTTCTTCCACTGCCCTCATCGTCTCCCTCCCCAGCCATCTCTATCTCAGCTGGTACCACACCACTTACCCAGTTGTTTAGGCCCCAAACCTAGGAATCCCCCTTGCTCTTCTCCTTCCCTTGGCCGCACCCCTGTAACATCCAAGCCATCAGCAAGTCCTGGTCTAGCATCCACATGAACCCCGATTTTGGTCACATTCACCACTTCTCCAGCTACCACCTAACCCAAGCTACTGTCCCTCTGATCACAACTAAATGTCTTTTTGCTTCCTTTACCTCCCCCAGTTACTTCCCACATCAGTGCTGAAGACCCTTTATGGCTTCCCATCACAATGTAACGAAATCTGAATGTCTTACTATAAGCAACAAGGCCAGCATGATCTAATCCCTACCTACCTCTCTAAGTATCAATACTACATTCTCCAGCCATGCTGGCCTATCTCTGAGTCTCTCCCACACCAACCACTTTCCTGACCTTCACACTCCCTGAGCTTCTATCTAGGACATACCTTCCTCTCAGATTTTGCTTGGCTTCCTCCTTCTCCTCATGAAAGTCACCTCTGCGGAAAGGCTTCCTCCTTCTCTCCCATGTGAACTACAGCCCTCATCCTTAGTCTCTCTCTGATCCCTTATCTTCCTGGGTTTTTCCTTCATGCAACTTAGAACCCTATAAAATATTATTTTTCTGTTTATTGTCTGTCTCCCTCCCCCCAAGAATGTAAGCTCCAAGAAAGTAGGTATTTTGCCTTCAGCCAAATCCCAAGGGCCTAGAGCAGTACCTAAAATATATGAGGCATTCAGTAAATACTTGTTGCTTGAATAATGAATGCATTGCATTATATACACACATAGAAAGAGGACTCTGTGCTCAATAAACAGAATATCCATTCTTTTCAAACATCCTTGAACATTTACATGCATAGGCCATGAAGTGCTCTCCAACCATGTTAGTGAGAGCAGAAATTAGTGTAAGTTTTCTGGTGCATAATTTGATAATGTCTATCCAATTTAAAAATGCAAGCATCCTCTGAACCCGTACCATATATTGGCAACACTGTGATAAATCAAGTGATCCTCTATTTCTGGACTCTATTCGGTTCCATTTATCCATTGTCTATTTGATCACTTTCAAGGATGATATGGATGTTCACATGGATCTGAGGAAAGTTTCCTTTCCACAATATTGGTTTTTTCTATTGTTCTATGTCTTAGAACTGATTACTCTAAATAGCAATGGATATAGTTAAGTTTTAATACTTGGTAATATAGAAAATACTTTTGGTTGGGGCAGGAAGATTTTCACCATCTTTGGAAGAATATTCTGGGACATGGTCCTCCTGGACCTTGATGTGTGTCTGGAGGGGGGAAGTAGGATATTTTTAATCAAAGGAACAGCCACTTTGCCTTTTTATACAGCTATCAAATATTCTTCTCCCCTCCCAAAGTTCCTGAAGCTCATTGAAATGATACATGTTCGTGTTGCAAATTACTGAAAAGGTCACATATTTTGAATAGCCCTCAAGTATTAGAAATGAAATATCGTATAAAACCAACTACTATTGGTTTGAGAAATTGTCACTTTGGTCCATGGTGCTGAAGCAACTGGATATCCAATGTGGAAATGTAAATGAAACCAAACTTTATTATATGGAGCGTTCTAGCACAGTAGAATTTTCTTTTTACACTATGCAAACAGGAAGAGCAGAGAGTCAAGGATCTTCTTCTGATTTGATAAAATAATTATGACAACATTTATACCACTTGGGAACATAAGCATTGACTAGAATATTAGCACCAGGGCAACAAATAAGACCATCTTAACAAGTCTTAACAAGTAAGACAGAATTACAAGTGTCATTAAAAGTTATGTTCACATTACATGGCAACAATTTCTAAAATGTCTAGCATCTACAAGACTCCTTTGTTCAAATGATAATTCCAACAATAGATTTGTATTAGAGAGGACAGTATGGGCTCTAGCAATTGTGAATATTTGTGCAAGATTCAATTACATAGGAAATAAGACTGATGTCCTTGTGAGAGTTCACATTTAACACCGTTTCTCACTGGATCCTTTGGCCAAGTTTTAACACGAGGAAGGTCATCTCTCCCTTTGCTGCAGCAGAAAACATCTTTTCATCTCTTGTTAGAGTTTTTAAAAAATTTGTGAAGTTCTGTATTTCCAGAGCCAGGCTCTGAAATTTCATGAGTTAGCATTAAAAGCAAAACGCAGACCTGTGTGATTTAGTTTCACTATGGAAAAATGGGTTGTTAGATTTGACTTGATACCAGTTATTTATCCTATTTATCTTCCACATCACAAAAGAACAAGCGTCAAATTGATATCAGACTTCTCTTCAGCAACCCAGGTACTAAAACACAACTTTTATTTTTTTATTTTTTAAAGATTTTATTTATTTATTTGGCAGACAGAGATCACAAGTAGGCAGAGAAGCAGGCAGAGAGAGAGGAGAAAGCAGGCTCCCGGCTGAACAAGGAGCTCACGTGACGTGGGGCTCAATCCCAGGACCCTGGGATCATGACCTGAGCCGAAGGCAGAGGCTTAACCCACTGAGCCACCCAGGCGCCCCCACAACTTTTATTTTTAACATGGTTATAAACCAGAATATTGTACCTAGCCAAACAGAATTACGTGTGAAGATGGAAAAAAGACATTTTCAGACATTTGGAACATTTCCCTGTTATGTGCTCATTTTTGGAAAACTGCTTGAAAATATTCTGCAGCAAAACAAGGAGAAAAGAAAGGGGAAGATCAGTGACCCAGGAAACAGAGAAATAAAACAAAAGAGCAAGAAAGGGAAGTTCCAATGCAACTTGCTAGGGAGCAAGATGAAAGCAGTCATTGGGATGCCTGGGTGGCTTAGTGGGTTAAACGTCTGCCTTGGGCTCGGGTCATGATCCCAGGGTCCTGGGATTGAATCCCACATCATGTGAGCTCCTTGTTCAGCAAGGAGTCTGCTTCTCCCTCAGCCTGCTGCCCTCTGCTTGTGCGCTCACTCATGCTCTCTCTCTTTCTGGCAAATAAATAAATAAAATCTTAAAAAAAAAAAAAAATGAAAGCACAATCAGGAGATATTGGAGGAGAATGTGATGCCCATGCCCATGAGAAAGGCCATCAGGGAAAAAATGGTGTGTGGAGGATAGGAATGATCATAAGTAATAGGGTAACTAATATCATAAAGGCAAATGATACAAGAGACTAAAAAAAAAAGGGTGGGGGGGGGGCAAGTAGAAATACCAGAGAAAAAAGCCATACAATTCAAAAAAGGAAATGAAAGTACAGCCTGACCTTTGGTTCCAAAGTAAACAGAGACCTGCCCTTTGGGATGAAAATTTAGTGTTGGGGTATATACCCAACAAATAAAGTACATGTAAATTACAGAAGGCCTTCAAAACTAGGCGCAGAGATTTAAGCCCATGGTCTGGCGAGCACAGACAGCCGTAATTAGTTCTTAAGGAAAAGAATGAAGAGTTAAAGGCAGCATTTTAGTAATGTTAGCCTGGCAGTAAGCGAGGCAGGAAACTGAAGGATAAGTCTGTTGCAATTTTCCAGACTTGAAGTGAAGGAATAAACAGACAATAGAGAAGGAAAAGAGAACAGAAAGGCATCTGAGGGTAGGGATGGTCTGTGAACTGGAAAACCGGTGATAGCTTTTCATCAGTACTGCTGTTTCATAACTACACACACACACACACTTTTCCACCTTTTCTTTCTATTTCTCTTCCTATCTCTAAGTTAGTATTAGGCTCTTTTATGGTAGAGACAAAAGCCTGTGTTTGTTTTCTTGACACCAGCACTGGGTCCTACAACAACGGTCCCTCAGCTACTGCCTGGGATGGTGACTTTGGCTGGTGGTGGTGCTATGATGCCAAAGTTTCAATGCCTTAAGCATAGGGACATTGGAGATAAGAGTGACTTGGGGTATAAAATAATGGTGATGGAATTAGAGCTTCGGTGGGATGTCAGCTCCCACTGGGAACTGAATGAAAATACTTTTTGAAAATATTGCTGCTACTTCTTAATTGAAATGCCTTAATTTCCCCCTTCTTTAGCATCTTTTACTTAATTCCATCTATACTTATGCAAAATTAAAACCAAGCAGTATTGGGTGATCTGATTACTATCAAAGAAACTCATTTCCGAATTCTTTCAAAGCCTTTTTTGATTGAAAACAAGGAGACTTCTTTTTTTTTTTTTTTTTTTTTTTTAGAAAGCAGGGCTATTTAAACAAACTCTGTCCTGAGAGTTCAGGCCTTCTACATCTTGTTTTGTCTTGTTTCTTAAAATTTAAAAAAAAAAAAAAAAAAAAAAAAAAAGAGTTATTTTCAAAGAAAGCACTAGGTGGCACTTGTGATGTATTCAATAGTTACCTCAGATTCTTTGTGGAAAACGGTTGGTGGGGGAAAAAAGGCAATAAATATTAAAACGGAAAAATCTTCATTTACAATAATGAAGATCAGTACCTTGTGATTGTGTTTACTATGTTACTATGTATGAGTAATATCTTTATGCAGTGTTTGCGTTTAAAATCTAGGCTGCACTTCCCTATAAAAACTGTAAGAGGGGAACTAACATTTCTATAACATGTGAAAACTTCACAGCACTAAAATAATAAATAAAAAAGTAAGGACTGATTTGCAGAAAGATTGACTATATGTTTCTTTAAATAGCCAATTCCTCTATTCTATTTAAAACATTTCAATTTTGGGGTGCCTGGCCGGCTCAGTTGGTATACCATGTAATTCTTTTTTTTTTTTTTTTTTAAGAGACTCTGTTTATTTATTTATTTATTTAAGATTTTGTTCATTCACTTGACAGAAAGAGACCGTGAGAGAGGGAACGCAAGCAGGGGGAGTGGGCAAGGGAGAAGCAGGCTCTCCTCTGAGCAAGGAGTGCAATTCGGGACACTATCCCAGGGCCCCCAGATCATGACCAGAAACAAAGGCAGATTAATGACTGAGCCACCCAGATGTCCCTATTTTTTTTTAAGATTTTTATTTATGTATTTGAGAGAGAGAGAGTGCACAAGCAGGAGGGAGCAGCAAAGGAAAGAGGATAAGCAGACTCTCTGCAGAGCAGGGAGCCCAATGTGGGACTTCAGCCCAAGACCCCAGGATCATGACCTGAGCTGAAGGCAGACACTTAACCAAACTGAGACAACTAAGTGCCCTGACCATGTAATTCTTGATCTTGGGGTCATGAGTTGAAGACCCACACTGGGTCTAGACCTTACTTAAAAAAAAATTTTTTTTTAAACCTAAACATTTCAACTAGTAAAAAACAAAAAAAACAAAACAAAAAAACCAACCTATTTTATAAAATAAAGGTTTCCAAAGCCTAATATTGTATAAAGCAAAATAAATTATTAATTTTTAAAAAGACACTACAGCTTAAATTATTTTGAGCAGTATTAACAAAAGAAAAAGAAATGGAAAGCAGATGTCTCAGCATATTTTTACCATCTTTAAAGTGATAACATAATGACTTTGAACAAGTGTATTCTGTTTTCTGGCATTTAGTTAGGCAGTCCTATTTGGCAAGTTGCTTAATTATCTCATGACCCCACTTTACTATGGAGAGACTGCAAGCTCTTTTAACTGAAATACAGGTTGAGAAGGCATTATTTCAAGTAGAAAATATTATCACCAAATACCATGGCAACCGTAGCCTGTAGACCCTGTCATATTATTGCATCTTTCCTCTACCTATTGTCTGGGCGTTCACAGTAACCATTTCGTGGATTAGGTTCACTCATGGCTCCATCTCACTTTTCTACCCTTATTCTCCTTTGTCTCATTTTCACTTATTTTGAATGTATTTTTTTCTTGCTTTACCTTTGTAGGATAATTTAACACAATAAAATCCTTTTGGAACAAGATGGGTTATAAATAAGTTAATAAAAATGCTAAAATGCTGTCTTTTTAATCGCACTAATTTGTAGGGCTGGGAAGAAATTGACATTTTGAAGGTAGTATCTCATGTAGTAGTAAACTCAGCATGTCAGAACTCAGAGCTAAATATGCAAAATTGCACCAGTACTGAAAAAAATATCAGTATCTCAGCATAACAATTGATTTCCTTTGGTTGGTAATGATAGGAATGGTTTCTGGCTAACTTACGCGAAAAGAGACTTTAACAGAGTGCTAGCTAGGAGCTCACAGGATAGATGGGAGGCTAGAGGGCCAGTGTTGGACACAAGACAAGAATGAGAACAGCTCTTGGAGTCCAGGCAACAAGAACAATTTCCAGATCTTTTCAAGGTGCTGCTGTTCCAATGTATGCACTCCCTTTACTTCCCACCCCAGTGTACCTCTACTCAAGTTTAAAAGTTCCAAAATTCCAGGGGAACCTGGGTGGCTCAGCCGGTAAAGCATCTGCCTTCAACTCAGGTCATGATCCCAGGATCCTGGGATTGAACCCTGTGGCCAGCTCCCTGCTCAGTGGGGAGTCTGCTTCTCCCTTTCCTTCAGCTCCTTCCCCTGCTCCTGCTCTTGCTCTGATTGTCTCTCTCTCAAATAAATAAAATCTTAGGGAAAAAAAAGTTCCAAGAGTCCAGATTGCTTAATGTACTCTGGGCATTCACAGATTTCTAGTGCTAAAATCAAAGGAAACTTACTATGGAGTGAAACCGTATCTTGAAAAGTTATGAAAATACAAAGAAATACAAACTTGAAAAAATAAAACATCACAAGAATCTAACTGTCTTCCCTTTTGTCTGTCACATGTGGCTCTTTAGTTGCAATGAGATGAGGTATATTAATTTATGTTCCTACCAAAACTGCCAATAGAGGGAGAGAAAAAATTCCCCAATAGGAAACTGGGTTATTCCTGGTAAGGGAAGTGATTGCTGGTTACCAAAAAGCAACCTGTGTGCACTAAACTACAAGAGTAGACTATTAGTTTCTGTATTGTACTATAAAGCCCTGATGAATAGTGTCCTTCTCAAATTCATGTCCATGCCAAACCTCAGAATGTGACCTTATTTGGAAACAGGATCACTGCAGATGTAAGTAGTTGAGAATCAAGATGAACTCTTCCTGGATTAGAGCGGTCCCTAAATCCAGTGAGAATGTCCATATAAGAGGCAGAAGAAAACACACTTTCTCTGTGGGAGAAGAAACGGATGTGAAGATGGAAGCAGAGACTGGAGTACGGGATCTGCAAGTTACAGAATGTCAAGGATTAAGCAACCACCAGAAGCTAGGAGACAGGCATGGATGGTTTCTCCTTCAGAGCTTCCAGAAGGAATCAACTCTGCCAACACTTTGATTTTGGACTTCTGGCCTCCCAAATAGTGAAAGAATACACTTCTGTTGTTTTAAACCATTTGATTTGTGGTAATTTATTAGGGCAGCCCTGGGAAACTCACATAACCCCTAAGAACAGTTTCTTGGTACAAAACCCTAAGTGGTAATACCATGAAAGAAGGTGGTTAGTAAATGCATTTTTATGGGAATGAATAAAAGTTCTCCTTTGTTATTTCAAAAGGAAATAAATCTATGGATTGTTTTGTTTATTTATTCCACAAAAAGCTACTGAATACCTCTTCTGCACTGGGCATTGCTCTAGGGACTAGAAATACACTGGTGAACAAATTAGGTAAACTCAACAGAGCTTGTATTTAGAGGGGAAACAGTTAAACAAATAAACAAGACATAGTCTGTTGAGTTAGGGCTATGAAGAAGGCAAAATTAGATGATGTGATCCAAAGTGACATACAGGAGGCAAGAGGCAGTATAGACTGGGTAGTCAGGCAAAGGAGCAGAGAACTAGGAGCAGAAGTATGAGAAACCAGACGTTTGTGACCTGGGAGGGAGGGAAAATATTCCAGGCAGAGGACCTGAGAGAACTGGGAGCTGAGTGATCACTGCCAAGTGAGAGGGTTTGGATGGGGAAATTTAGGCAGAGGCAGATCACAACTTTTATTCTGAGATACGTCATGCAGGCAGAAGAGTTTAAGCTGGAGAATAACATCAGTTGATTTCAACATTTAAAGTCAGTGTCTTCACTATGTGGGCCAGAAGGAGCAAGAGCCACTTGGGAGACTATAGCATTAGGCTGGATGGAGATAGGCAGAGCTTGGATTAGGGTATTATTGTGGGGTGCAAAGAAGTGGGTTAATTCTGGTTCTGAGATAGTATGACAGGACTAGTAAGTGCCTACTTAAGTGCCTTCTGGGCCAGCATTGCTTGAAATTCTGTAAGGGGTACAAAAAATATATTGTATTACCAAGACTCTCATATCCAGGAGTATTTCATTTGATTGAGTGGATAAGACATATACATATATTTATAAAACATATGTAGACAAAAATGCACTGTAGTGTGACAGAAACAATACATATAGGAGAGAAGGCTCCAGAGTGGGTAGAGGTAACATGGAAAACTTCATACACTTGAGATGGGCCTTCAAAGATATGTAAAGATTGAAGAAGAGCGTTTCAGGTTGGATAAAGCATGAACAAATTAAAAAAAAAGCAGAGGTTGAATTGCAGTGTTTGAAGTGGGTGAATAAAAAATCTGATTGGATTAGAGAGTTTGTATACAGTGCATAATGCCAATTAAATTAGATCAATAAAGTAAGGATAGAGGATAGAGGGCTTCGAAATCCAAGAGTTTAGATTTAATCTTCTAGGCCAGGGGTCGGCAAACTTTTCCTGAAAAGGCCAAATAATAAATATTTCAGGTTCTGCAGGTGATATGGTCTCTGTTAAAACTACTCAACTCTTCCACAGTAGTCTGAAAGCAGCCATAGATAATACTTTTTAAATGACTGTGGCTGTATTTCAACAAGCTTTATTTCTAAAAACAGGTGGCAGGCCAGATTTTGGTCCTTGGATTACAGCAGCAGAGCAATAAAATAAAAATGGTGTTTTACACATTTTTGAAGTAATCATGTGCAAGAGCAGGGAGCATTTCTTTGTTACTTAGCATCCATTTCCCCCATCCTCCTTCCTCAGAGTTTCCATACTTTCAGCTAAATGTTATCTTCCCTCACATGTTTAGGTAGAAGCCAGTTGAACTTCTAGCTCTAGGGATGGTTTCAGATTGGTTTAAATTGATCAGACCATCCCTAGCTCTAGGGATGGTCTCAGATTGGTTTAAATTGATCAGGTCATAAAACCCAAAGGGTTTTATGGGTGGATTTTGAGCCCAAATACCTCTGAAGAACAAATTAAAGAATATTTTGGAGCCTTTTCAGGAGATTGAAAATATTGAACTTTCCATGATATAAAAAAAAAAGAAAGAAAGAAAAAGGAAAGGGTGGGCGCCTGGGTGGCTCAGTGGGTTAAGCCGCTGCCTTCGGCTCAGGTCATGATCTCGGGGTCCTGGGATCGAGTCCCGCATCGGGCTCTCTGCTCAGCAGGGAGCCTGCTTCCCTCTTCCCTCTATCTCCCTCTCTGCCTGCCTCTCCATCTGATTGTGATATCTCTCTGTCAAATAAATAAATAAAATCTTTGAAAAAAAAAAAAAAAAAGAAAAGAAAAAGGAAAGGGTCAGTTCATGGAGCCCACACCTAAGCCACATAGTGCATTCCATTTCTGGGGCATGGAGGGTGGTTCAGGAAAGACATCTGAGCTAAATTTTCCCAGTAACGTGCAATGTATCTTTTATAGTAAAGGGGTTTCTAGAAAAGCAGCCTTCTCACTTCTCTGAAAGAACCAAGAAAAGGTCACTCTCTTCCTTTCTGGGAAGGGTAGTATAGAAACATAATACTTGGATTTCTGGATTTGATTTGTTTGGGTTTTTTTTTGTTTTGCTTGGCTTTTTAAGAAAAACCAAGTTTGAAGCCATGCTAACAAAACTGAAGGCAGAACAGAGAAAGGTAAAGAAACCAGGTCTTTGATGACATGGTTGGACTCCCACCTTGTCTTTTTAGTTTTATTAGCCAATACATCACTTCATTGCTTAAATCTGTCTTGAATTTTCTGTTGCTTGAGATTAAAAGTAGGAATGCCTGGGTGGCTCAGTAGGTTAAGCATCTGACTCTTGGTCTCAGCTCTGGTCTTGCTCTCAGGGTCAGGAGTTCAAGCCCCATGCTGTGCTCCACACCCAGCCTGGAGCCTTACTAAGAAAAAAAAAAAAAAGTATTCCACTGTCACAGAAGAAGAATATGGATGGGGAGATACTGAAAGGAGTTAGATTAGATGGAAGACTAAGCATGAAGTGGTAAGGTACAAGGTGGCAGTGAGAAGGTCATTGAAAAAAGAGAATATGAGAGGCTAGCTCATTTGCTCACATTTAAATCCAGATCCACACAATGCTCTACCACCACTGCTGCCAGGACTGGATTGCACTCCAAAAGCCTCTCACACCCCACTCCCACCCTCCCATTTATAACTCTGCCACCACAGACACAAACAAGTATAGCAACATAGAGGAATTCACAGAGGGATCCAAGATCAATGCAGGCAAAAGTCAGCAGGATGATGGGTTTTGGAATTGAAAGAACACAGACTGGGCGCCTGGGTGGCTCAGTGGGTTAGGCCGCTGCCTTCAGCTCGGGTCATGATCTCAGGGTCCTGGGATTGAGTCCCGCGTCGGGCTCTCTGCTCAGCGGGGAGCCTGCTTCCCTCTCTCTCTCTCTTTCTCTGGCTGCCTCTCTGTCTACTTGTGATTTCTCTCTGTCAAATTAATAAAATAAAATCTTTAAAAAAAAAAAAGAAAGAAAGAAAGAACACAGACTGGATGGCAAATTGATAGACCCTAAAAGGGCCAAAGCTTTAAAAGGAAAAGAACCCCCAAAAAGGGTTTTATGAGTGGATTTTGAGCCCAAATACCTCTGAAGAACAAATTAAAGAATATTTTGGAGCCTTTTCAGGAGATTGAAAATATTGAACTTTCCATGATACAAAAAAAAAAAAAAAAAAAAAAAAAGAAAGAAAGAAAGAAAGAAAAAGGAAAGAAGAGGATTTTGTTTCATCACTAAACAGATGAAGAGCCAGTAAAGAAATTGTTAGAGTGCAGATTATCACCAAATTGGTTCTGGGAAGTGTGAAACCAAGTTGCACAACACAAAGAGGTATATAGGCAGCAAAAGCAACAACAAAAAGGAGGAAGAGGTGCCACAGCTGGTGGACCAGATGGTAGTAGGGGTTGTGGACGAAATCAGGACCAAAACTGGAACCAAGGATCTAATAACTATTATGATCAAGAATATGGAAATTACAACAGTGCCTATGGTGGGGATCAAAGCTATAGGGACTATCACGGCTATGATTATAATGGGTATAACTATGGGAACTATGGATGTGGACAGGGATATGCAGACCACAGACCACAGAGCACTTATGGCAAGGCCTCTCGAGGGGTTGGCAGTCACCAAAATAAGTGCCAACCATAGGAGGATGTTGGTGAAAACAGTGGAACTTTACTGCAGGCAGTGTGTCACCCTGACCACATCTATGTCTGGGAGTCACATGTTGCAGGCAGAGCAGAAGGCATACACCAGAAAATGCTGTCCTGTGGAGGAGACTGCTAAAGTAACCCATCTCGCAGGATGACACTGAAGATTGGTCTTCTGTTGATCTAAGATGATTATTTTGTAAAAGACTTTCTAGTGAACAAGACACAACTGTGTCCAACTGTATATGGCCACCAATTAGTCTTCTCTGTTTTTACTTTGCCTTCTGCTGTGTGATGATTTGATGTAGATTTGTTTACAAATTTCATTTGTAAAAACATAGTATTTATTTGTATAACATGACTTCATGTTAAACATCAAATAAATGCTTCCTTATGTGGAAAAAAATATGTGAGGCTAAAGTATATTGATTGAACTAGAATTCCCACACAGAATAAAAGGCTAAGGGAAAAAAATTAAGGAATAGAGGAAGTGAGGAGTTTGAGCCCACTCACAAGAAAAGACATGTAAAACATAAGGCTAAAAGTTAAAGAGATATTTATTTGAATCCTCAGCCTAACCCTAGTCCCAACAGATGATATCATCCTAAAAACAGAAGATGTAAAACAACAACTATTTAAAACCTACAAAGTGCTCACCGCAAAAGGTACAATCAGGGTCCATAAAACAGTGTGTAAAACTACAAATATTGTGAAAAGCAAAAAAAATCCATAAAAATTGGATAAATCAATGGGAAATTTGGGGTTGTATCTTGGAATGAAAGAGTGGTCAGATTAAGAACCAAAGGCAAGAAGGGTAGGGTGACTGAATGACAGATTGGGAAACTCTCATTAGAAAGGATAGAACTGATCAAGCCATTCCACTTATTCATACTGTCATACCTTTCATACATACTAGGGCACATCTGTCAAGAGAACATGTAGTCCATTGACATATAACTCCTGTAAGCCCCAATAGAGTAAACAAGGCAAACCGAGGGAACCACTAGAAGAAAGAGGCTCAGCAACAATCCACACAGAATCACTGAGTCTTCATATTTCAGTAATGAAAAGGTAAATAAATAAAACACTTCTGGGTTTCCAGTACACCTTTTAAGAGGCTGAAAGTTGGGGCACCTGGGTGGTTCAGTTGGTTAAGTATCTGCCTTAGGCACAGGTTATGCTCTCAGGGTCCTGGGTCAAGTCCCATATCTGGCTCCCTACTCATCAAGGAGCTTGCTTCTCTCTTTCCCTCTGCCTCCCCGCCCTGCTCACCCATGCTCTCTCTTTCTCAAATAAATAAAATCCTAAAAAGAAGAAGAAGAAGAAGAAGAAGAAGAAGAAGAAGAAGAAGAAGCAGCAGCTGAAAGTTGTTACTCCAAGTTAACAAATTAAAAAAAAAAAAAAAAAAAAAAAGAACAAACTGAAAAATCAACAACTCTTAGATCCAAAAGAGAACTGAGGTCACAGGGCAAAATGTTGCTCCCCAAATTGGAGATATCAACAGTGAATACAGAGAATCACAACTTACTGGAGTAACAAACTCTGAGGAAACCAATAGCAGGGTAGGGAAACCTGAACTATAATTAATGAATTGCTGAGCACTCAATGTAGATAACTCTGAGAGTTAAAAACTCAAGGGAGACCCAGTCATTGGAGGCTCCCACACATTTCTTAGATTTAACTCCTGGATCTCTATCACATTCTCACAGTGAATATCAGAGAAAAATCAATATCCCTCCTTCTCTACCATGTTGTTGGCTGAGGAAGGGAAAAAGGAACCACATGGAAATATACTAGAGCATTCTGTTCTTAGCAAGGTCTGTCTTTACAAGGTACTATTGAATCACAGCCTCACCTGCTGTGGTTTTATCAGAGCCTAACTTGCTAGCCTGGGGGAGGGGAAAGACCCACCTCCAGCCCCCTCTAGCCATCCTGTTTCAGTTAAGGGTATGGAGGAAAGAGGACTGAAAAGCACGTTTGAGGCTCACAGTCCAAAGGCACAGGGATACTAAAAGAGACTAGATCATAGGATTATAAAACACTTTCCTTCCCCTTTACCTTATCATCATATTATGAAAGGTCTATAGATATTTATAGCAGTGCCTTTTACCTTGTACATCATGTCCAGCTGCCAAGAAAAAAAATCACAAGGTATACTAAAAAGCAAAAAACATAAGTGAAAGAGATAGAGAGAGCCTCAGAACCAGGCTCAGATAGAGAAGGGATGTTGGAATGATCAGATCAGGAATTTAAAATAGCTATCATTAATATGCTAAGGGCTCTGATAAGTAGACAGCATGCAAGAACAGATGGGCAATATAAGCAGAGAGATGGAAATTCCAGGAAAGCACCAAAAAGAAATGCTAGAGATAAAAAACACTGTAACAAAAATGAATAATGCCTTTGTTCGACTTATTAGTAGACTGGCCACAGCTGAAAAGAGAATCTCTGAGTTTAAAGATATTTCAATAGAAACCTCCAAAACTGAAAAAGCAAAGAGAAAAAAGACTGAACAAAAAATAAAAAGAACAAAATATCCAAGAACTGGGCACAAAAGATGTAACATATGCATAATGGGAACACTAGAAGAAATGAACAGAAGAAATATTTGAAACTATAATGACTAAGAACTTGCCCCAAATTAACGTCAGACACCAATTCACAGATCCAGGATGCTCAGAGATTACCAAACAGGATAAATTCCTCCCAAAAAACTACACCTAGTTATATCATTTTCAAACTACAGAAAATCCTGAAAGAAGCCAGAGGATAAGAATATGTTACCCACAGAGGAGCAAAGATAAGAATGATATCTGACTTCTCAGAAACCATGAATGTAAGGAGAAAGTGGAGTGAAATGTTTAAAGCATTGATGGGAAAATTTTACCAAATTAAAATTCTGTAGTCTATGAAATTATTCTTCAATAATGAAGAAATAAAGACTTTCTCAAACAAACAAAAATTTAAGGAATTCATTGCCAGTAGAACTGCCTTGCAAGAAAATTTAAAAGAGGTTCTTTAGAGAGAAGGAAAATAATATATGTTGGACAGTTGTCTCTATATAAAGAAAGGAAGAGCACTGGAGAAGTAAGTGAAGGAAAAATAAAATTTTTTATCTTTCTTCTCACTGTTTTAACGGATAAGTTTGTTCACAATAATAACAACACTGGAGGGGCACCGGGGTGGCTCAGTCGGTTAAGTGTCTGCCTTTGGCTCAGGTCATGATCCCAAGGTCCTGGGATTGAGCCCCACATCACACTCCCTGCTCAGTGAGGAGTCTGCTTCTCCCTCTGCCTTTCCCCACTGCTCATGTGTTCTCTCTCTCAAAAATAAATAAAATCTTAAAAAATAATAACAACAACAACAACACTGGATTCAACATATATGCTTGTATACGTATACTTACATATAAGTAAAATGAATGGCAAGAAAGATACAAGGGACAGGAGGAAGAAATTTGTATTATTTTGTTATGATAAAGTATACACACTTTATGGAATCATAAACCAGGCAGTTAAAGCCACAAAAGGCAGAAAAGGGGCAACAAATAGAAAATAGAAAATAGTAACAAATGTGGTAGCTATTAATCCAACTATACCAATAATCACTTTGAATGTCAACAGTCTGAATGCACAAGTAAAAGACAGAGATTGTCAGAGTGGATCTAAAAACATGACCCAGGAGGGGCATGATGGCAGCAAATATAGAAATTTCTAGTACTCATTTCCTCCTAAAAGCATCAATCTGGACAGGTGCTCATGTATGAAAATACCTTCGCAAGAGCCGAGGATTCCAGGTGATAGAATACAGAATCTGGGTGAAGCACAGAAGTATGAAAAGATGTACTGAGGATGATAGAAAATAGATTTATGTTGTTTCCATCACCCATCCTCTAAGCCTGGACAGCCTATGCCAAGAGACAGACCCTCTCCATAGCAAAAGACAAGTAAAGTGACTACACAATTTCACTGAGGCCCAGCCCCAGCAAACTTCTGCAGCCTTAGGTAGCTCTCTATAGGCTCCCACAAACCCAAGTCCCCAGATTACTACAGTGCCTTTAGGCTCCCATGGCCCCAGGGGACTCCCTTGGCTCTAGACTTCCACAGGGGATTCTACAAACCCAGGCCTCTAGCTCACCTGGGTGCTACCCAGCTCTAGTGGCCCCAGAAGTCTCCCATGGCCCTAGATTCCTGGAAGGATCCTGATAACCCAGACTCTTGGCACATCCTAGTACTAGCCACTGTCCATGGCTCTGGGTAGTTCCTGTGGCCCCTGGCTCCCCAATAGTTCCCATGAACCCAGGCTCTGGGTGGGCACCCACAAATCCAGGCCCTTTGCTGGGCCCAGTACTAGGATGAGTACCACAAACCGAGGCTTTCAGCCCACCCCAGCATCAGGCCAGCTCCTGTGGCCCCAGGCCCCTTGCCAACCCCAGTGTCATGCAGGCTCCTGGGGATCTAGACAGCCTGCCACAGACCCAGGCTCCTAGCCTACCCCATCATCAGGCCAGCCTCCAGGGTCCTAGTCTTAAAGTTGGCTCCAAAGATCCAGGCTCATGGTCTGTATCAGCAGCAGTCTGGACCTGCACAACTAAACTCCAGGCTGGTCATCAAGGCCTCAGGTGACAGAATGACTCCTGCAACCCTAGTACCAGGCTGGCTCCATGAAACCAGGCTCCTGCTCCATTCCAGTTCTGGATCAGCACCTGCAGACTCAGATGACAGGCCCACCCCAGTGATCCTGGTAAGTGGCTGGCCCCTATGGGCATAAAAAGTGACCAGTAATGTGAACAGAAATAATCTCTCTAAATAAAACAATAGGTTGCTTTGTTGGAAAGAGAGAATGCAGCAGGGGAGTGGCAGGCAGAGGGAAGAGCAGTTACCCTGCTGAGCAAGGAGGCCAACGTAGGATTCGATCCCGGGACTCTGGGATCATGACCTGAGCTGAAGGCAGACACTTAACCAACTGAGCCACCCAGGCATCCCACAATAGGTTATTTGAAGTATACTTTCTGTGTCTGTGTATCTCTTTCTCTTTCTCTTTCTCTCTCTAGGTTTCTTATAAACAAACCTTGTTGAACACTGATTGTATACAGGGCACTGAGCTAAATGTTAGCAACCAAAAATAGGGGCTCATTGTCTAGTGGGAAAGACATACATTGGGGTAATTATGCTCTTACAGATGGTATTAATTCAGTTTGTGGATAATCTGTAGGTTAGTGTTCCTATGAAAAAATGTATGTCCATGCTCTATTCCCAGAACCTGTGAACATGTTATCTTACATAACCAAAGGGGAAAAGTCCACAAAGCAAATGTTTGATTAAGTGAAGGATGTTGAGATGGAGAGGTTATTCTGGATTACCCAGGTGGATCCAATCTATTCATATGAATCCTTAAGAGTGAAGTACCTTCCTAGATTGTGGTCAGAAGGAGAATGTGACTATGGAAGAAAGGTCAGGGAGGTGCAACATTCCTGGTTTTGAAGTGGAGAAAAGGGGTCACAAGTTAAGGAATGTGGGAAGCCTCTAGAAGCTGGAAAGGCAAGAACGGATTCTTCCAGAGAGCCTCCAGAAGAAACCAGCCCCCCTGACACCTTGACTTTAGCCCAAGGAGCAGGATTTTGAACTTCAGATCTCTGGAACTGTAAGATAATAAGTCTGTATCATTTTAAACCACAAAGTGCATGGTGATTTGTTATAGCAACAAGAGAAAATATAACATGAATAACATGCATATTGTCCCTGATGGTTTCAGACCCCAAAAGCCCACCAGGGTGAATTTCCTTGCAAGAAGAATAGCCATCTAGGGAACCTCAGTGAATGCCTCTCTCCTAGAGCTGGGGAATTTCTGAGGAGGCAGAAAGTTCACTCACACTAAGGCTCACCTGGGTCATGGGCACATCCTGACTTCTGGCAGAGGATGGGGAGAGCTATTGAGGGTGCCCCAATGGTATGATCGTGCCACTACTAAGTGATAAGGTCTGTAGGCCCAGGATAGGACTCAAACTCTAAGCGACTACATCACATTTGGGGGCTTACAGAGAAACTGTAACTCAAGGGTTGGTCAGCAGAGAGGCTTATCAGCCTCACTTATCAGCAGTGAGGCTTATCAGCAGAGAGGGAACACTATGGTCATAGCTAACCTGGGTCTGTGGAGAAAGTGGAAATGAACTCCTGGCATACGATTCTTGAAGTTAAGCTCACTGGCTTCTGTAGGGACTTTGGTGACAGATGAGATCTATGTGGCCTACGAGCTCCCCAGGCACCACCCCTGCTGCTGTGTAGAATGTGAACAAATGGTGGCTTTACAGCATGGCACAGCTGAGAGCCCACAGGCAGTGATTTTAGGAGAGAAGGGTATTTGGGGGGATCCCAGATGGCAAGGCCTCAATCTTGGGGGCTACCCAGGCAGACAGAATTGGAAAGTGGCAGAAATGAAAGAATGTCAGGCTGTGCCTTTCTACTGAGAAGGCAGAGTTGGGGAAGAGTCTGCAAAGTAGTGAGAAAGGAAAGAGCCATCTGCTTAGCCAGCCAAGACAGCTGAACCTATCCTGTGGGTTCTCCCTCCCATGCATAGGTCCCTCCTATCCTGGGCAAGGTTACAGTGCCAGCAGTAACACTCCTCAGAGATGGTAGGGAGAGCTGCTACTGGTGAGATGTGGAATCATCCCTCAGACCCCACCCAACTATCTGATTGACTTGGCGGGAGGAAAACAGGTTTTTATACAGGGTGCTGCTTTTCAGTCAATGGTAGCCTAACACCCAGGTCACACCTTCAAAAACAGAGTACAAATGACCCTTGAACAACATGGGGTTCAGGGGTGCCAACCCCTCACATAGTTGAAAATCTGTGCATAACTTTTGACTCCCTTAAAAGTTAACTACTATAGCCTACTGCTGGCTGGAAGCCTTACTGATAATATAAACAGTCAATAATGCACATTTTGGATATTACATGTATTATAAACTGTATTCTTATAATAAAGCAAGCTAGAGAAAAGAAAATGTTATTAAGAAAATCATAAAATACATTTACAGTACTGTACTATATTTACCAAAAAAATCTGCATAGAAGTGGACCCCCATAGTTGAAATCCATGTTGCTCAAGGGTCAGCTGTATTTTATATCAACAGAAATTCCTCCTTTGCTGGAATGATTGCCAATTAAACCCTTTTAGAATATGGAACATATCCAGAAGGTTTGGATTTGCCCGTGCAAGTAAAAGTCTCCAACAGATAGCAGTTGGAAAGTTATGGTTGGAAGTTTATTCTCACCAGCTTGAAATAGTATTAAGGATCCTACATTTTGATTAGATAGAGCAGAGTGTACAAGTAAGCCAAATCAATCACGGGTGGGCATGGCGGGTATCTGATGCAAATAAGTAGGTAATAGACGTTCACAGAGGGCTACAGGAGTTGGAGCCCAAATTCCAACAACCAGTTCTGAAGTTGATTCAAGGCCCTGAGGAAGTAGGTGGGTATGGGAGGCCAGAGCAGGGTTCAGATGTGGAATACCTTCTAGGAATTTAATCAAAAGTTTACTTTCTTCTAGATAGTTGTTTTTATAACAGAGCTAACAGGGAACTATAAAGTGACTTTTGCTCAAGGGCATCCTAAAGGCCATGCCAGATGTTTGACAAACAGATGATAAGTATATCCCAGCTAGACATCTGACAAACATGTGATAAATATATACATAGCATGATTAGCGGCCATTACTTCACACATCCTGCATTCACATACTCAAGGCCTCACCTCTTCTATCTCTAGAATACATTGACTCTAAGATCACTTACATTTCCATGAGCTGATACTGCTCGGCTATCTACAGATTTTTATCTCTTAGTACATTCCTATTTCACTTTACTCTCCCTTGAGGGTTTTTTGATCTAGATCCTACAGCAGGAGCTACAGAAGTATTCTTCACCGTAATGGGCAGGAACTTTCTACACCTTGGATCTAGAGTGGGGCTTTAATAATACATGAGAATTTAGAAAAATGGTACAAAGTGTACATGGGGGTAGCTCAGTGGGTTAAGCCTCTGACTTTGGCTCAGGTCATGAGCAGAGCCTCTGGGGCTCTGCCTAGTATTGGCCCTGTGTTTAGCGTGGGCCCCGCCTCCTTCCCCCACCAACCTCCCCACATAGGTTTCTGCAAGGCCCTCCTGACCTACATCTGGTTCTGCCCTCAGTGGGAAGTCTGCTTCTCCCTCTCCCTCTGCCCCTTCCCCAACTTGTGGGTATGCACATGTGCTCTCTCTCTCTGTCAAATAAATAAGTAAAATCTTAAAAAAAAAAAAAAAAAAGACAAAGAAAAATGGTACAAATAGCAACTTTAAAAGACTTTTAGAAGAAAATGTAGATGAATATCATACAGCCTTGATGCAAGGGAGGATTTTTTTTAAGTAAGACATGCAAACTATAAAGGAAAAGATTAGTAAAGACCCATATTTTAGAAAATAACATCTCTGCAGAAAGATAAGAGAAATTATGATTGTTTCTCCAAAACTGAAGCTTCCAGAGACTATGAAATGACTGCACTGGAATTGCTACATTACCCACCACCACAGTAAATGTATTGGCTTCAATACTGAGCATGCCATGAAATCATCCATTTTCACTACCAACTTTCTGACCGGGATTTGATAATGGCACTATGGTGAAGAAATGGTGTGTATACACAAGACACGAAGACAATGATCAGTTTTGCTGTTTTGCTTTTCTCTACAAAGGACAAAAAAAAAGAGGGGGGGGGTCACATAAGGACCGATGTCCTGATAGGAAAACAGCTATCACAATGGATTTCTGAAGGAAGTGGCCAGATTCAATGTGCCCTTTTTCCTATCACGAGAACACACTTCTGATAGAGCACTGAGACTCTAGAAAAATCTGCTCTCCTCTCAAATATTCTTGCCTGCCCTTGAAACAGGTTTATGTTTAGTTTATAAACAGGTTTAGTTTATTCCCTAAATGAGTAGCTCTTAAATAGTAATTGGCATTAGAATCATCTACAGAATCTAGAAAAAAAAAATTTCACATCTTGGACCTGATCACAGTGATGTTGATTAGTAAGTCTGGCTGCAGTCCTGGCATCTACATTTTTAAAATTTATATTCCCCAAGTGATTCTGGTGTAAAGCCCTGATTGAGACTTACTCCTACAGACCTTTGGACTCCTGACTATGACTAAGCATTTTGTTTTTTACTACTCTGTACCTCAATCCTTACGACTGATCCCTGCTCTTATGTTCTTCCAACTAGTTGCTCACTTCACTCTCCATGTCCTCAATCAGTAACCCATACTTACATGCAAATCATATTAACAAATAATGTATACAGCAAGCAGGTAGCCAGATATCACCAACTCTCTGGCTTTTAATAATGAAATGGGAAGACTGAGAAGATGAGAAAATACTGAGAAAGAGGAAAAATGACAGAGTGATGGGAAGCACATCAAGATTGAGGCCTAAAAGAGGAAACAATGGATCAACTCTTGTCAGATGGGAGGAAGCTTCTAAAGGCTAGTCCTCCTCTCTTCCTCCTTTTATAGAATATTACCTGTAGCATAATCTCTGCACCAGCTGTCTCCTTCCCAACAGCTTCCCTACTGGTTGCCTAATCTCAGTGGGACGGATACAGAAGTTCTCTTATTTCTTTTTCCAGGAGTGAAGGAGATAAATTTCTCTTCCTCAGGTTATTTGGAATTACTTCCACTAATATGCTACATTTTTTGAAATGTCTAGCTACTCCCATGAAGGCTCTTTCTTCTTCAACCTCCACATAAGTTAAACACCCTGTAACAGAGGTCATCTTCCTTTCCTGCTTACCACCTTCTAGAGTTAGCACAGGAATTTGGGGCATATTGTACTCTATAATTTTTGACACAGATGGTTGGCTAAGCAAGATTACAGTGGTCAAAAAGAGGTATTCAGGGACATGCTTCTTCACTGATATCATTACATGTAGTTTGAAGATTTCTAAAAACTGTTTCAATTGCCCTCAGGGATAATCTTTTGCCTCTATAATAAACAGTTCCATTCACTACGGCAAATATTGGGTTTGAACTCTTAATATTAGTTCTTGGTTTGACAAAGACCGTTATGTTTAAAGAAAAAAAAAACTGAGGCAACATATGAAATGAAATTTCTAAGAACCTTCTAGGAATTTTATCAAATTTTAACACTATTATAAACATCTTGTTTCTAAAATATTTGAGGATAATAAACACAGGTAATGTGGGTTTGAGTTAGGCCATTAAAACAAAGAAGCCAGGTTTGTGGATACAGTTAATCATACTGTTAGCTATAGAAGCCTGGATAGCAAAAGTAATAACTGCATAAGAAGCTTACTTTTACCAACTTTATTCTCCAAGAACAACCATCCCCAAATTTAGTGCCCAGGCCTCTTTCAACTTGGTTCCTAAATAAGTTTTGGAATTCTTGGGACATTTAAATACTTGTGGAATTAAATACTGGGACACTATTTATCATATTTAATCTATATCATAACCAAAGATGATACTCCCCTGACGGATCGTGTTTCAGCCACTGTCAGTCACAAAAATGATCTGGTTCCTCTGCTGCCACACAGACTTGAGTTCTGATCCTTCTCTTTGTCAGTTATTTTGGTTGATAGTTGGAAGAAGTACAATAAGAGCAGGTATTTCCTTTCCTTTCTTTTTTTTTTTTTTTAAAGAATTTATTTATTTATTTGACAGAGAGAAATCACAAGTAGGCAGAGAGGCAGGCAGAGAGAGGAGGGAAGCAGGCTCCCCACTGAGCAGAGAGCCCGACATGGGGCTTGATCCCAGGACCCTGAAATCACGACCCGAGCCGAAGGCAGAGGCTCCAACCCACTGAGCCACCCAGGCGCCCCCAGGTATTTCCTTTCTAAGTGATTCTCTAACTACAGAACCTTTACAAACTTGCTTATCTGGCATTCCAAGAGTTGGCAGGTCAACAAGTATCAAGTGCCTACTGCATGCCAAGCACTGTTCCAGGCACTGAGGATACTAGGGAAATCAGTACAGATAGAGTACCCACCCATCCAAAAAGGGAAGGGAACTAGAACTCCTGACATACATACTCCACTGGAAGAATGCTTCTGTAATTTGTGCTTATTTGTTTGCTGAGGATGTGTTAGAATTCTTTTGAGCTAGCTATTTACTCAAAAATTCTACCCCTGTATTAACTAGATTCAGCCAAAGAACTTCTTACTCCAAAGTCAAACTTAAATCTGAAGTTCTTTCCACTTCCTCTTTATAGAACTTTACAACATTGACCAGTTTCATAGTTCTTCATCTTAGAGATTACTTAAATTACAAAGTGCTTACACATTTATGAGCCTTTCTTTAAGAATAGCCTATAAAATAAATTTTGTCTGTGAGCACATTTTTAAGTGCGCAAACTAGCAGTAAAACCAGGAGTATGGTTTTGTTTTGTTTTGTTTTTGTCTTTCATGTTCATGTTTCTGATCTTTAACCCCTTTCAAAAATAAATGTGGTCAAAATAAAACCATAAATATCTAGAAGCTAAGTCCTGAAATAAATTAGATGGGTCCCCGAGGCCATCATGCTTCTACTGTATGATTTCTGTACCGTATCTTACCCAAGTCGTTTAACTTTCAGTTTCATAATCTAATAACTCTGGTTTCATTGTTTTTCTACTTAACTTCTTAAATGCTTGCCCAGATAAAAGCTTCTGCCTATTTAGCCACATTTGAGCCTTACCAAAGTGCAATAAGATCAATAACACGGGGAGATCTTCAGATTCCACTTTCCTTCACCTCTTTGTAGAAATATACATATTAATTTTTGCATTTACCAGTTTATTATAAAAGGATATGATAAAGGATACAGATGAACATCCAGATGGAAGAGATATAGAGGACAAGGTATGTGGGAAGAGGTGCCAATCTGCCATGCCCTCTCTGGGAATGCCGCTCTTTTAGCCTCTCCATGTGTTCACCAACTAGCTGCCTTATAATAATGAAACTCTATAAGAATATTTTAATAGCAGATTGAAAGAGGGGTAGTAATTATTTACAAAAACACAAACACACATCCATATATATATATATTTTATATTTATATTAAAAGGTAATTTTTAGGGCTTTATCTTCAGGGACTAGAAATGCAATTATTTAATTACAGCATTTAAAGTAACCAAAAAAAAAAAAAAAACCACAATTTGGGACAATATTTATTTATTTATTTAGCTAGTTAGTTTTAAAGATTTTATTTATTTATTTATTTGACACAGAGAAAGGGATAATGAGAGAGAGGGAGAGAGCACAAGCAGGGGGAGTGGCATGCAGGCAGAGGGAGTGGGAGAAGCAGGTTCCCTGCCAAGCAAGGAGCCCAACGTGGGATTCAATCCCAGGGCCCTGGGATCATGACCTGAGCTGAAGGCAGACACTTAACTGACTGAGCCACCCAGTCACCCCAGGAGAATATTTAAGCAAGGCTATAAACCCAGGCCAAGTGAAAAGTTGGAAAAAAATAAGAAATCCAGCTACTCTGAAAAAGCTATCCCACAGTTGCTTATATCAAATAGATCCCATTGAACAAATATGTTTCAACATACTGATAGCTAGTAGGCAGTTATTTTAATCAATCATTCAAAAGCCATTTATAGAACAACTAAGGATACAAAGATCAACCTTGTAAAAAATTAGCCTTAGCCTTGTATAAATTCATACATTGCATGGTATCGATGCTCTTAAATTGTTCTATTTCATCGGTGGATTTTGTATATCTACCTAGTTTAATATACAGTAGTGACTTTTAAATTTGTTTTAGAAAAATACTTGCAATTAGACATTATTCACCATTTCCACATAACCAATATATACCTTATAACTTATTTTAAGCTTTTGCTTGATAAAAATTAGTGTACTTTTTGGGGGTAGAAATTTTGGGAGCTATTCTTCAAAGGAAAAAATCATGTGCATTTTTACTACTCAGGGATATTTGCTGTTGGCATTTCCTTCTAGAATTTTTTTCTATACATTTGATCTCAAGTAACAGAAAACCCAATTCAAACTTGTTTAAACAATAAAGAAAACTGATTGGCTCACGAGAATGAAAAGTCCACAGGCTTCAGGCCAGTCATGGCTTCAGATGAAGCTTGATTTTATAACTCAATTTGTCATCAAGGACCTATTTACTTTCTTCTCTCCACTCTGCTTCTGTGGTGTCTGCATCATTCTAAGACTGGCTCCTCTCATGGCCCCAAGATGGCTGCCAGCATCTTCCCCTGTCCAGCAAGCAAGAGAACATCAGCATTCTCGCAAAAGTCCTAAGACTCATGCTTCAAACAACTTTAGAGCCAGTGCACACCCTGACTGAATCACTGGGGCCAAAGGGAGGGAATGTACTTATTGGATAGCCAAAGTTAGTTACATCACCTCTGAAGGCAAAGTGGAGTCAACTTCTCTGGAATCATATGTACCCCTAAGGAGAAACTGGTGCTGTTGGAAACATGATGGGGAGTTTTAAAGAAACTAAATATATATATTTTTTAAGATTTTTACTTATTTGACAGAGAGAGAGATCACAAGTAGGCAGAGACACAGGCAGAGAGAGAGAGAGAGAAGAGGAAGCAGGCTCCCTGCTGAGCAGAGAGCCCGATGCGGGACTCGATCCCAGGACCCTGAGATCATGACCTGAGCCGAAGGCAGCGGCTTAACCCACTGAGTCACCCAGGCGCCCCAAGAAACTAAATATTTTTAAAGAAATATTAGATATGTGTCTTCCTCTTTGCTGATCTTTGATTAGACTCTCTGGATGGCCCAGAATGCTACTTTTTCAAGGAGAATCATGCTTAGAATTTCAACAGGGAATACTTGATAGGTATTAAAAGTTATATAGATCTATGTGTATGGTTAAAAATGTTAGTTACGTGTTATTAAGTTTAAAAGATTAGGGATGCCTAGGTGGCTCAGTTGGTTAAAGCATCTGCCTTTGGCTCAGGTCATGATCCTGGTGTCCTGGGACTGAGTCCCACATTTGGCTCGTTGCTCAGTGAGGAGCCTGCTTCTTCCTTCTGCCTGCTGCTCCCCCTGACAATTATATAAATAAAATCCTTTAAAAAATTAAAATTTAAAACATTATTAAAACCATGCATATAAAAAACCATAGGTATTATATGATCCTATTTTTCTTAATCTACGTATGCATGGAAAAAAGATACATACATAGTAGAATGTTAACCAAAGTTATCTGTAGGTGTTGTGACTTTTCACTTTCTTCACTCCTTTTTCTATTACCTGAATACTTTATAATTATTTATTACTTTAATAATCAGAAAAAACCCCAAACATTAGAACTATGTAAATTGGAAAAAAAGTACAGTTCACCAGGAATCGACAACATATCCCACTGCCTCAAGAATGTACCCTACACGACCCTTGCCATTATACAAACCACTTAGTTTATTCCTCCTGTCAATCTTTACCAGCTGGAGTTGAGGGAAATGAAGGTATCAATGTGTATGAAGGTCCAGGTCCTGTTCATTTACAAGTTAAGATTAATATATAGTTTTTCTCCATTAGTTTGAATAATTTTTAGCTTTTCTTCCCTTTTTTCAGTTAATAATATATGTAGATCAGCATTTCACAGACTGATTAGCAGATGATAGTGAAATTAAATGGTTTTCTTAAGGCAGTCACCAGTAATTACCTAAGAATGACCTTTTAATGAGGTCTTTCATCTCTGTATACACTTTGTTCCTATAATTTCCCCCCAAAACCTACTCTTCTCAGGAAACTTATCCACTCCATACAGATATCTCCAACCTCATCTTTAGCTGTATTCTTTCTCTCTTAAGCTTCTGTTTTCTTTCTAGGTGTCTATCAGAAATCTCTACTTACATGTGCTGATACCTTCAGGAGCAGTTAATCCACAGGAGAATGAGCACTTATATTCCCAATCTTTTACACCAATTAGTTGGGTGTTCTTAGATCAACTGCTGAATCTCCAGGACCACACATGGCGAGGACGATGACAACTCCTTCAAGAAATGAGGCTGAGGGGCTCCTGGGTGGCTCAGTTGGTTAAGCTTCTGCCTTTGGCTCAGATCATGATCCTGGGGTCCTAAGATTGAGCCCCACATCAGGCTCCCTGCTCAGCAGGGAGTCTGGTTCTCCCTCTCCCTCTGCTCCTATTCCCTGCTCATTCTCTCTCTCTCTCTCTCTCAGATGGATGAATAAAATCTTTAAAAAAAGAAAGAGACTGAATTAGATAACTTCTCAAGATTTTGGATTCTAGACCTAAAATCAAATTCATTATTTTCTTGTAACTGCTTCTCTCATTTGAAATATTTCTTCCTTTCATCTTCAATTAATAGAATGATAGAAAATAATTGGACTATAGAACAAGGAAGGCTGTTAGAGGCTGTCTAGTTCAATTCCCTCTCTTTACTGTAATGGAGTAAGGACTTTAGTCCATTACCTCCTTCATCTTCTTTGGCCCTATCAGTAATCCAGTCCCATCAGCTCTTCTTTTATAATGTCTCTCATGCCATTTCCACTTTTTTCATTATCAACACTCCAAAGTGTGTTATGTCTTCATTTCCTAGTGTCTAGGTTCTTCCCAAAGTCATCTGCTTTTCTTGCCTCCAGTCTCTTTTTCAACTTATCCTGGGAAAGCTTCCAGATTACATATCCAAAAACAATGTAATCATTATGACACATTCCTGTCAAAACATATTTAATGGTTTTACTGTGGTCAGAGGATAAGGCAAGGCCCAAACTCTAAGTCTAACCTAAAGAACCTCCTAGAGGCTGACCTTAACTTACCTTTCCAGGTATATCTTCACGTATTCTCCTAAACGTCAAAACTCAGCATTTCTTTAAACAAAAAAATCTTCACGCTTTCTAAACAGAAATCTTTTTAGCCTTGAGATAATACACTCGGAAGAATAAAAAGAAGTAGTCAGTTTCAAGGGGAAAAAAAGAAGGCAGTTAAGAGTAAAGATGGGGAACAAAGGTGAAGTGAGAACAGGAATAGAATGCATGACTTTTCTATAGTTCCTCTCTGCTCATTTTTTCTCCAGCTTTTTAGAAACTTTAACCTTAGCTTACTGTGATTTTTCAAAGTATACATTTTTGTATCTTTGCACAAAAACTAAGATGACAGAAACATATCTGGAGTTGTCAGACCAAAAAAAAAAAAAAAAAGGAAAGAAAAAAATAGTTGGAGGCAAGGCAAAATAGAGGCTTTACAAAGGACAGATGCTGTGGAGATATTAAGTGGCATCATATCATAAACACCTTGAATTTGACATAATTTTGATTCCAAGAGATTAATACAAATAGTTTCTTTGGATTTCAAAATGGAGCTCTAAATTTGGGACCTCTTCATTTCAAGCTCTTAAGTATTCCACCAATATAACACATTTCTTCTCAGTACACTGAGAGGATAAACATGTAGTTTCCCCCACAACAGAGACACAAGTAGTCAGGGACTAGGCGCTTATTCTATCCAAATCAGGCCCAGTGCACAGGCTTTATAGACATTTTAGTCCCTGATTTAGGAAGGTCAAGGCCACACTCCTTTGGGAAAGAGTGAAAGCAGGATTCTGGCCCAGATCTGATTTTTAAACTCTGCACTATCAAACGACTACTCAAACCCACATATGAATTAGCGGATCACAAGAGGTTGGGCGTTCGGCAGCAAAACGAGAGGCTTCCGCATCTGAATTTAGGGCGAGGAAAACGAGACTGGAAATGTCCCCACAGAGCCGCCATTTTGCGAGAGCTGGGCCGCCGGAAGTCAAGCCGCCGAAGTCTCCCGGCTGAGAGGCTCGGAGTCTGCGGCCTGGAGGCGGAGCCGGGGAGCCGATGTCCCCCCCCACTTCTCCACGAGGGCGGATCCTGAGGGCGGGACAGGGGACCGCGCGGCTAGAAGCCTCGCGGCGGGGGCGGAGCTGAGGCGGAGCCGGAGCCTGAGGCGGAGCCGAGGACGTGAGCTTGGAGGTTCGAGGCGGAGGGCGGGGTCTGAAGGCGGGACAGGGGGCCAAGGAGCTCTGAGGTTCCCGGGGCGGGACAGCTTAAAGACTCGAGGCGGGGGCGGGGCCTAAAAGGCGAGGCGGGGCGGGTGGGGCGGGGCCGCGCGGCGGGCGCGGGGAGGAGCTGACCTGACCACTGCACTCCCGCACCTCACTTTCTCGGAACGTGACAGAGCTGCTGTAGTCGGCCTCCAGCAGCCGGCAGCTCTCGGTGAAGAGGGCTGGGGTGGGAGATGACGGTGATTTCCTCCCTGCTTGGCCCAACACGAGCATCGACTCCCCTCTCGCGGCCCCGGGGCTGCAGACGTAGCAGGTGAGATGGGGCCCCGGGGCGCGGACCTGCCCCGCCCTGGGTCGGCCTTGGGTACCCTTGGTGCCCCCATCCCCGCCTCTCAGGTCTGGGCAGGTGGGCAGTGCCCCGCCCTTGGCACCCCGGCATGCAGTCCACTGCCTGCGCCTGCCCCACTTTTAGGACCTCCAGAGCCACCCAGAGAGACTTAATGTAGGGGAAGGGACCCCTTGTCCCCTCCGGTGACAGAACAGCCATACCCCAGTTTGAGGAGCGCTTCATTGCTCGTATGCCCACGCTGACATTCTCGGATTCTTCTTTTTATCCCGAGGGGGTGGCCTCAGTGTCTACCCTTCTGGGAGCTTTTGCATGGGTACCTGGAGCGCTACACCAAATTTTCTTCCTTACCCCTTTTTGGAGCATGTCGGATACCATGACATTGTGATTCCCATGCCCAGGGGAAGCTGAGACCAACTTTTTAATCCCAGGCACAGACCCCAGTCTGCCTTTCCACTTCCACTGCTGTCTGCCTGGGCATTGGGTGGCAGCTGGTCTCTGGGCAGTCTGGTTAAGGACTTTCCACATCCTTATCTTAGAGGGCCAAAGTCTGTCCCTGCTGACAAGGGAAGAGGCAGTGTTCAGCACTCCCCACCCTAGGTCTCTAGGGAGGACATTTGGTCCTTTTCAAGTAGGTGGGAGTGGGCGGATGGTGTGACTGTTGATGTTGAAGTGCTTTAATAGTATTATGCTCTGTTATGCTTTTCCCACAGGATAATGGATTTTGGGTGTTCCAAAGCTTTCTCTTTGAAATAAATCAGACCCCTCTTCCCCATATTCACTTAACAATGGCAGTTTACAGTTTCAGGGTTCCTTGCAGTTATCTCAACCAGCTATCAGTGGCTACAATGGGGTTGTATATAGCATTTCTCCACTCCTCACCCCAGTGAGTGTGGCCAGGGAGCACTCTTTTACTGTGACAGGTCAACTTGTTTGTTCTTTTAGCAACCCTTGTTTTTAATGAGATGGAAGGACTGGATGTAATTTTTTAAAAACTTCCTTTGCTGTCGTCCTGTTCATTTTCAAAGAATGCTTTAAAAAGTATATACTCTTCCGTTGTGGGCGGGGGAGGGGGGTGGGGGGGTGGGGGGGTGCGGGGAGATGAAAACCTTTGTAAGTGCTTTTTTTGTTTTTTTTAACCTTTCCTCTGTTAGCAAGTATTGCTTTTATGATGTTGAGGAACATTAAAAGAATCTTCCTGGGAAGGGGCAGACTACTTCTGAAAGTTTTTCTTTTAATTTTTGACTAACGTAAGGTTAATCCTGGGCAGTCAACTATTTGACCATCTCCTTGATGAAAATGAAGATCTCTCCCTTCCCTGCTAAAAACAACTTAAGATCAAACTGTATTCATTTGAACTCCACTTAGTTTGGTATGAAATAAAAGCTAGAAACCTATGTCCCATCCCATCTCTGTTTTAGTTGGAGAAATCTTTAATACCAACTTTGAAGAATGGGCATAAGACAATGAATTATGTTTCATCTGTTGCCATTCTCATGGCCACATTTCTAATAGCAGTTGCTATCATTTCTTGAAGACCTACTCTGTGAAAAGCTGTGTATGAAGTCTCATATCCTCACAATATCCCTTTAAGTAGGTTTTCACTCTCATTTTACAGTTGAAGAAGCTAAGGTTCAGAGAGGATATTTAACTTGCCCAAAGAGTTCATAAGTTATAAGTCCCCAAACTGGGTTCAGGTCTATTTGGCTCTTTTCAGTGAACAACCACTATTTTAGTTAAAACTGTTGGTTAAAAAATTATCATAAAACATTGATATGTGAGTGTAGTACAAATAAAGGGTAGTGAGCAGTATGAGTTAGTGACATTCTAGGCAAACAAATATAGGGAACTTTAAAGAAATAAGACTGGAGAAGTTTATCTCCTTATTCTTTAACATTGCCTCTTTAAGTCCACACGTTAGGGGCTCCAAATGTTTAACACTTTTTATCAGCTCCTTACTTCAACTAATGGTACCTGTCCCAACCATTAGCTTTCCCAGGATATAATTTGATGATTATTTGGTAAACTTCAAGTATGTGATTATTGTAGGTTTTGTGTATGTTAACCACTCCTATCTAATCCTGGTAGAAAAATACTTGTCCTGATCCAGATTAAATGTACGGTTTTTAAATGGTTCAGTTTATATGAGGGTAGCCCAGAGAAAATTATCATATCCACACCCCATGTATCAGTTGCTGCTGATCTCTGGTCTGCTATCTGAGTCTTTTTTTAATGTCATGTGGGTGTTTGAAACCTTACCCCTTGGCATTGTAAATTTCAGGAATCATGGGCGCTTTTACTTTCTACGTTATATAAGGCCACTTTAGATGATCAACCCTGAATAATCACTTAGAAATTGGGAATTGTCACCATATTAATTTCAAATTACTAATTAAAGCCGATTAGTTGCAAAGTTGCCCAAACCTCATATTCATTGTGTCCCTGGCAACAAGAAGGAGTCTGATAAGTATTGTAATGTTAGCATAAAGTATTTTCTTGCTTTAGCATTTTCTGAACATCTTTAGAACATTTCACAGCACATTTTGTGTTCTTTAACATTTTGGTCTTGGGCCTGTTGCTGTAGTGTAAAACTTAGAATACTTTATCATTCAGGAAAAAAAGGTTTCTGCCCATGAACTAGATAGTTCATAAAAGAAAACATTGATCCACTAAAAGGTGAAAAGTTTAATATTTTAGTCATTCATCATTAATATATATATAATATATATACATAATTATATAATTAATTATATATAATAACTGTGTATTGTATTAGTGCCTCCTGTGTGCCAGGCACCATGCTGGGTGTGGGGGTACAACAGTGAGCAAAAACATGCAGAGTCCCTACTTCAGTGGCACTTAAAGTCTAGTGAAAGAGATAGACATAAACCAAATACTCATTCTAATGCATGGTATAATTATAAACTGAGAAAAGTAGCCTACAGGTAAAGAACATGATTCTACTTGATAAAGACCTAGCTATGGGGTTAATGAAGCCTAATGTGGTGAAGAAACTCCTGAACTATATGATTTAGAGGGTGAACACATATTATTATACAGACAGTGGCAAGTAAAGAAGAGAACATTTTATGCTGAACTGCATGTACAAAGCCCCTGTGACACAAAGAGACTATGGAGCATTCAAGAAAGCAAATATATGAGGCTACTTTAAATGGAGCTAAGGGTAGCCCGGTTGGATGCCATCATCATTTCTTTCATTCTCTTTTATGGGCTACCAAAAGTTGTATTTAACTTTTGTTAAGTGATTACTTTGTGCCAGACGTGATTATAAGGACTTAATCTCAAGTCCCCATGAGGTAGGTACTATCATTGCCATTTCACAGATGAGGAAAATTACCGGATAAAGTTACTATGTGATATTCTACTATACTCTTCTTCCTGTCCTCTGCTTGGATATGACCACAGGCTAGACAGGACTGTCCTTTCTAGTATGTAGCCTCGAGCACTGAAATTTTCAGAGAATTTGGGACGCAGGTAGACATTCAGGAGAGGCTCTGTGGGCCCCAGGCTCTTACCCACTAGGTGAAGCTCGAGTGTGAATCATAGGGGAAAGCCATGGGGTATCCCTGCAACTGTCATATTTATTAATCTTATTTTATTCATGTCTGATACTGAACATAGGACAGCAACATAAATATTTTGAGCTGACCCACCTTTGAGATAAAGAGGTTATTATTGGGGCACCTGGGTGGCTCAGTGGGTTAAAGCCTTTGCCTTCATCTCAGGTTGTGATCCCAGGGTCCTGGGATCAAGACCCATATCGGGCTCTCTGCTCATCAGGGAGCCTGCTTCCTCCTCTCTCTCTCTCTCTTTCTCTCTCTCTGCCTTCTTGTGATCTCTCTCTCTGTGTCAAGTGGATAAATAAAATCTTAAAAAAAAAAAAGAGGTTATTGTTAGCAAAAACTCTCACCCTTTTTTTTTTCATTGTATTTTTCTCTGGTGTTTGTTGAAGAAAGTATATATATTTATTTGGTCATTTGATAAGTCTAGGTTTGCTAGTGTATGCTTTCAACTAGAATTATTCTCATTATTGATTGTTGCACTGAATCTTTCTTCCTTTCTTTCCAGAAATCTGGTTGGAGTTGGAGGGTGAAAGAAAATGGATTCGTTTTCTTATTTACCTGCAGAGAACTTAACCATTGCAGTCAATATGAGCAAGACTTTGTCCTCAACAGTGGTGCATAGATTTAATTCCACTAATGACCCACCTTCAATGTCAATAACGAGGCTTTTTCCAGCCTTACTAGAATGTTTTGGCATTGTCCTTTGTGGCTACATAGCAGGAAGAGCTAATGTCATAACATCAACACAGGCCAAAGGACTGGGAAATTTTGTCTCCAGATTTGCACTTCCAGCTTTATTATTCAAAAATATGGTTGTACTTAATTTTTCCAATGTGGATTGGTCTTTCCTATACAGTATCTTGATTGCCAAAGCTTCTGTATTTTTTATTGTCTGTGTATTAACCTTATTGGTTGCCAGTCCTGACAGTCGATTTAGCAAAGCTGGACTATTCCCTATTTTTGCCACACAAAGTAATGACTTTGCATTGGGATATCCTATAGGTAAGTTATTTTTTATTTTTCAAGTTTTTAAAAAATTTGAGTGTTTTAGGAAGTAGCAAAATTTAGTCTTTTAATTTATTTAGGCATTTGTTAGTGGTAGACATTTACTTATATCTAAAAAATATCTCTTGGGGCACCTGGTTGGCTCAATTTTTAGAGCATGTGGCTCTTGACCTTGGGGCCCATGAACTTGAGCCCTACATTGGGGGTAGAGTTTACTTAAAAAAAAAAGGAAAATCACAAAACCTCATTCCAAATCTCTGTATCAACCCACAATGCCTACCCCCAAAAGGGAATAAATCTTTAAAAAAAATTTTTTTTAAATTTCTCATATTTTTTCTTAAGTATTTCTTACTTTAGGATGAATTCTCTTTTTTCCTTAACTTTGGAGTTTGAAGCTCCTTCAAACGTTGACCTAAAATAAATAGTCATGTCTAAATAAACTTTATAAATCGTCTTTCTAATATATTCTTTTTCTTCTCACCATTCACACAAAAGAAGCTCATGCTCCAGAGGGATGAGTTTCTGATTTAAATTACATAAGAAAGATAGATATATGTCTGCATAAAAGTAGTTATTAAATGTTAGTAGTGGAAACTTATGAGTGACTTCTTTTCCCTCCCTCATTTTTCTTACCATTTGGCATATACATAGTTTTACATTAAATTTTGTTGTTGATCTTGTTATTCAGAAAGTCAGTATACTTCAGTTTAAGTTAATTTCTTGTATAAGAACGAAAATGGTGAGTGCTTTTGCCTTTTCAGCATTTCCTTCTTAACCTTTCCAACTCTTTAGGCAGGCTAATTTTATGCTTCTATGTGTGTTTTCCTGATAAAACATACCAATCTGGGAATATCTTGAACATACTCTTTTTTCCAGAACACCCTAAGTACTAACTACTTAGTAGCTACTTTTTATATTTTTATTTTTAAATTACAGTTTATGTTATGCTTTGACCATGTGTCATGGTGTAAGGACCTGAATATTAACGGATATAGTCATACATTCATGCACACCTTCACAGGGACTGTTACGTACCCATGATTGTGCTAGCTGCTGGGACTACAACAAAGTCCTCATTCATATTAAACTTACATTTTAATGTGAAAATAAAATTAAAATTAAAATAATATCAGGTAATGACAAGGACCATAAAAATAAAGTAGTATAAAAGGCTTGGAATGAGGAGGTTCTGTTTGATATAGGGGGTCAATAAAAGCCTCTCTGAAGGTATATCTTCTGAGCAGAGACTGAAAGAAATTTATGGAAGTGGACAACTGAAAACTACCATTAACTTTCAGATTCCTTATTCAGTAGTTTAAAAACTCTCCCCCCACCCAAACTGTTAATTATTTTACCTTTGGCACCAAAAAGATTCTACTGGGTATACTTTTTTTTCCCCTTCCTTTGACCCGCCTCCATCTTGCTTACCAGAAATGGAGCTAAATCTTAGAAATTAAATAACTCTGAGTAAAGCAGGTTTATGAGCAAGGAAAATCCGGGCTCCTAGATGACTAAGCTATAAATAGTAGCTATAAAGGTGTTCCTTTAAGGTTATTGAATTTTAAAATTAGGATAAACCAAGCATTTATTTTATTTTTAAAGACTTTATTTATTTATTTGACAGAGCGAGACACAATAAGAGCAGGAACACAAGCAGGGGGAGTGACAGAGGGAGAGGGAGAAGGAGGCTTCCCCGCAGAGCAGGGAGCCCAATGCGGAGGTCGATCCCAGGACCTGAGATCATGACTTGAGCCAAAGGCAGACACTTAACAAATGAGCTACCCAGGTGCTCCTAAACCAAGGATTTAAATAAAGACGTTGGAAATAAAACACTTTGGAAATAAAAGTCCATCTCCTCGGAGCATTAAATAATGTAAACCTGAGATATTTGTGGCATAAAGACCTTATAAATGGCTCAGTATCATAGTGTTAAGTAACAACTATTACATTATCTTAATTTAGGCATAAACTATATATAGTTTCATGTTCTCATAGACTAGTAAATCCACAACTAAACAGAACTAACATTTGTAACTTTATATTTTCTTATATACTTACCTGAGGTAGGGCAGATATTTTTAATCCTCATTTTCAAATAAGGAGACTGGCTTAGAGAGATTTCATTGTCTCTCTCAGGTCACACAGCTAATGTGACTGAGATCCAAACCTTAGAGGTCTTTTGGCTCTAAATCCTAGGCATTCTCTTATGCCACACAGTTATGTAACATACCCATTTAATCTGTAGAAGACCTAACTAGCCCGTAACCCATTCATATCAGAGAGAATCAAAGATCTTTATCTTTATATTAATTCTATTTTTTTTTTAAAGATTTTATTTATTTGACAGAGATCATAAGTAGGCAGAGAGTCAGGCAGAGACAGAGGAGGAAACAGGTTCCTCGCTGAGGAGAGAGCCCGATGCGGGGCTCAATCCCAGGAACCTGAGATCATGACCCTGGGATCATGACCTGAGCTGAAGGCAGAGGCTTTAACCCACTGAGCCATCTAGACGCCCCTCTTTATATTATTCTAAAGGTATTCCATGAAATGAGTGGCAGTGGAAAAGACCAATTAGATGAGCTTATGCATTTTCATATTAAGGCAGAATCTCTAAATCAAAAATGTAGTCAGGGGCACCTGGGTGGCTCAGTGGGTTAAGCCTCTGCTTTCGGCTCAGGTCATGATCCCAGGGTCCTGGGATCGAGCCCCACATCGGGCTCTCTGCTTGGCAGGGAGCCTGCTTCCCCATCTCTCTCTGCCTGCCTCTCTGCCTACTTGTGGTCTCTCTCTGTCAAATAAATAAATAAAATCTTAAAAAAAAAATATAGTCAGCTATCTTCATCACTGTTTTTCTTATGTCCCACTTTGGATCACTGAGTAATAATCATGTTCCCAGCAATATGCTAGTCCAATTTCCCTGATGATTATCCTGGTAAAATTTGAGTCATCATTTTTTGGTTTTAAACTACAAATAATGGGGGCACCTTGGTGGCTCAGTTGTTGAGCATCTGCTTTCGGCTCAGGTCCTGGGGTCCTGGGATTGAGCCCCACATCCAGCTGCCTGCTCCGCAGGAAGACTGCTTCTCCCTCTCTCACTCCCCTTGTCTGTGTTCTCTCTCTCGCTGTGTCTCTTTCTGTCAAATAAATAAAATCTTTCAAAGAAAGAAACTCTTTAAAAAAATGAAGTAAAAAAAAATTACAAATAATGTAAGAGCTCTTACTACATTAGATTGTAGACAATAACCTTACCAGAAACCCAATAGTATTCACAAAAGTGCTTTCTCAGGTATCTGCAGATTGGAAGGGGTAATACGGAGCTATAGGACTGTGTATCTGTTTCGAGGAGCTGATTTATTATTGCTGCCCTTACCCATCTGCCTTCTGGGCATTCTTAGGGTGGACAGAGAAGACTGTATCTCTGGAGAGAAGACTCTTTCTTTCTGTTTGTTGTGTGATGTCTCCCAGGAATTTCCACTCTTTTGTTAACAGATAAACATCATATCTTATGAGAAATGTCCTTTTTAAGACTGCTTTTGTTCCACAGTATCAGTCCAATTTATAGGTGACTCAGGAGAAAGCTCAGTAGAAGATAAGCTAATGAATAAAGAGAAAGGACATTCATGGTTCCTTTTTCTCTATTTTATGCCAACTATAAGCCTATGAAATTATATTCAAATGATTTATCTATATTCAAGTGGCAGAAGGCTGCAGTGCATTTAACAGACTAATAGAGAAGCTCGCTATTTTTTAGAACAATTCTTTTCAAAGGTACTTTAAGAATTATGAGTTCGAGAAGAAAGGAAGAATCTACCAAGGTGAAATGTTGATTTCAGCAAAACAGAATCATTCCCTACCTCTGTCATTAAAAGATACTAATAAGGCATAGTTAAATCCTATAATTTATTCTTCAAACAATGCTGATAGCATAAGTACTCCGACTAATCATAATTATGCTCTAGTGCTTGAGCTGTAAACAGAAAGGAAATGAAGCATTTAACCATATGCCATTAAATAATAGAATGATCTTGTCTGGGTCTTTGTGTTGTTTGCTAGGGATTGAAGCCCGGCAGGAATCAAAATAGGAGCCCCAGTGGGTGGCTAATTTTGTCTTTTAGTTCCTCATAGTAGGAGTCTCTCCTCCCCCCAAGAGCTTTATTTGTAAGCGTTAATTAATTAGAACTTAATGGTTGACATAATCATTATAAATCTAATTTGTTGGTATAGGTCACTGCTTTCATATATGTCAATTTAAAAAGCCATCTTTTGCTTGGTAATAGAAGCAATGCCAATTCACAGATAAATATGTAACTTTAATTATGCAAACGAATGGCAGAAATGGACTGAAATTTCCTCGTTGAGCCCTGTTCTTCTCGTGATTTGACAAATATTTATTTATTCCCAGTTTTTGTTCTCCCTTTAGATTGTGCCTTTTTCACCTTCATATACCGGTTCAGCTGACTCAAAAATGTGCTGCTAGTAACCTGCTTTATAAAAATTCAGCGTGTGGAAAAAGAAAAAAATGGGTATAAAAAGAAAGAGGTCTAAAAGAGAACAATTAGATATTAATCGCTGTGTGTTACAAAATATATTTTTACTTTGAAAACTTTGACATTCATTGATGTGCTAATTGCATTCAGCAAGTATTTACAGATTTGCTTAGCCCTGTGCTGGGACCTGAGGGCTCTGAAGTGATGCCATCAAGGAAGTCAGAATGGGATGAAGGGGCACTAATAGGAAACAAAAGAAGCCAGAGCCATCCAGAGGAGGTCCAGGACAGAGACTGAAGACCAGGGGGAAGCACTGGTACCTGAGACAGGCCTTAAACTGTAGGCAAGATTTAGGTAAGGAAAGAGAGACTTCAAGAAGTTGGGGCATGATGATCAGCATGTTGACTCGTTCTTGTGGGAGGTAAGAACTGTGGGAAAATCATTATGTTTTGAAAGTTAAGATTTAGAGGATATTGTCAGCAGTGAATAAAATGGATCAAGGGAGTGGTCAAGAAAAACCAAAAGGATCTAAGTTGGTAAACACATTAATCCAATTTTGAGATTTTTGACTAGTGGCTCAAGAGGAGAAAATAGAAAAGGTCCAGGGAAAGAAGAATGGACTTAGTGGTTGGATAGAGTGGTTGATTAGCTGTAGATAATAAAAAACTGCTGCTCAAACTTGCATTGAGCTTTTAAAACAATCTATGGTCCATTATCAGATGGTGATGAAATGCTGGAGTGCAGAGAGAGTAAATTTCTGGAGAAAAGCATTAGCCTAAGGGGCTTTGTCTGCTGAAGGTTGTCAGAGGAAACACCTTATGCATTTTATTTTGGCCACTTGGGAAAATTCCTGAACTCAGGTAGAAAACACAAGGCTTTTCCAAAGTATATTCTCTATTTTAAAACTTGAGATTTTCTCTTAGAGATGGAATATCTGTTCAGAAGGAGTGGACGGGTCTAGAAATAGTTATCGAAAGTGACGCCTTTTTTTTTTTTAACTTAGAAGTTGAAACTTTATGAAACATGAAAGAAAACCACTAAGAGATACAGAACTTGTATATCTAGGTTGGAAATCAATGGGAAGAATTTGTGAAATTTTATGTAATCGAATATGTTTTGTTTAGCCTCTGCTTCGTTTCAGGGGTATTATAGACCCCAGTATGTGCTTAGCTGAAAAAAAGGGAGTGGAATCCTACAAAAAGGTAGGTTTTAGCTAATGAGAACCAGGTAGACTTCTAAAGGTTATATAATCTAGTTACATAACTGTACCGGACATGTGCTTGACATTAACTGAACTTGTGTATCCTGAGTAAGTAAACAAATATATTTTCCTACCTGTGTAACTTTATCTTAATGTAAATTGAGAAATCTAATCTTTTACATTTTTTCACATCGTTGCCTCTATCTTAGCAAGTGATTGTGGCTGTTCTTTTTTGTTGTTGTTAATCTATCTTTCTCAGCCTCCAATTATCTATGAATCATCCTTTATACGTATTAGCTTGAATTTTGGAACTCACTGCCAAAAATGTGCCTGGAGACCAGGTTGCTTACTCCAAGGGTCTTAAGTTGCTCTGATCAACTCAAGACCAAACCACCAACTGCTAGTCCACCAACAAACAGCTAGAAGTCTAGTCCAACCCACCTAGCCTCTTGCCGGGAGACTCATTTTATGCATTGGTTAGGTTCCAAAGTTATCATGTTGTGTCACATCCTTGAAAAATCCCTTAAATCGCCCACAAAATGCAAAACACATACTTTGTGTACATTGTTCCATTTCTCATAAGTCTAACACAGCCAGATTTTTTTCTCTTGCATTGTTTTTCCTCCATGAACAAGTGATATATTTAGTTTGTGTTTGGGAACATGCCTTGTGGGGGAAAAAAGAGAGCGTAGTTGAATTTGTGTTTGTTAAATGTGTACTCACATGACTCTACTTAGATTCACCTTTTCATTCCTAATTCTTCAGCATCTTCGCTGGGTCTTCCTGAAAGCATTCATTCCTTTTCATTCCTCTCAAATGGAGGCTGCTTATTTTCTCTTCACCTGCAACCTACATGCAGGCAGAGCTGGCATCCTCATAGACGCCTCGTACCTCTGCTAGGCCGTTATTCTCTGCTCTTCCGTAGGAACTACTTCTTTGGGTTTCATATGGCCTACCTAGTCTGTTCATCCTCATTGCTCTCATCTGGTGACCTCATTCTGATCATTCCTCCTCCTTTAGTGAGGACTTTAATAATTGGCGCATTGTCTTCTAGACTACCAAATCTTGCCATTATCTTTTTTTTTTTTTAATATTTTATTCATTGGGCGCCTGGGTGGCTCAGTGGGTTAAGCCGCTGCCTTCGGCTCAGGTCATGATCTCAGGGTCCTGGGATCGAGTCCCGCATCGGGCTCTCTGCTCGGCAGGGAGCCTGCTTCCCTCTCTCTCTCTCTGCCTGCCTCTCCACCTACTTGTGATTTCTCTCTGTCAAATAAATAAAATCTTTAAAAAATATATTTTATTCATTTATTTGACACAGAGAGGAAGAGAGTATAAGCAGGGGGAGTGGCAGGCAGAGGGAAAGGGAGAAGAGGCTCCCCACTAAGCAGAGAGCCTGACATGGAGCTAAGTCCCAGGACCCTGGGATCATGACCTGAGCCAAAGGCAGATGCTTAACTGACTAAGCCGCCCAAATGCCCCTGCCATTATCTAGTTTGACATTAGCATCCATGTGTACTACCCATTAAATCCTCTCCCTTTCAGTGCCTGACTTTTCCAACTCCAGTGATGTTTCCTCTACTCCCTTTTAGCCACCAACTCCCACGGCACATCTTGGACCTAGGCACCTGGGATATATTAAGATCAGTAGCTCAACTATCTGACTTACTCTGAACTCCTGACCTTCCAACTACTCATCATTTTTGGACTTCGGAGGGACCTCCTGTGTCTGACTCCTCTGCATTTTGTCTGAGAGCCACCTGCCATCTTTGCTTCTTTTCCACGATAGCTTGGACTCTATCGCTTCAGTGCCCATTATTTCTTTCATTGTCTCATACTCTCTCTCCCAACCTCGGTAGTCTGGCTTCGGTTCCCCACTCCAGTTGAAACCTCTCTAAGGGAATCAAATCACCTTGTTGCTATTACCACTTAAATGTTTAATTCCTTACTAGATTTGTGTTTGAAAAAAAATTTTTTTAAAGATTTTGTTTATTTAACAGACAGAGATCACAAGTAGGCAGAGAGGCAGGCAGAGAGAGAGGGGGAAGCAGGCTCTCCACTGAGCAGAGAGCCCGATGCGGAGCTCAATCCCAGGACCCTGAGATCATGACCTGAGCCGAAGGCAGAGGCTTTAACCCACTGAGCCACCCAGGCGCCCCTGTGTTTGGAAATTTTTTTAAGGATTCTACAATTCTGCCCTCTTTTTGAGACTAGTCTTAGCCTCTACATAGTAAAAATTAGTGGGTCTCACGAACAGTAATTTTGTTAAAGATTTTATTTATTTATTTGCGAGAGGGAGAGAGGGGAGGGAGCAGGAGCAGAGGGAGAAGCAGACTCCCCACTGAGCGGAGATCCTGCCATGGGGCTCAGTCCCCTAGGACCTTGAGATCATGATCTGAGCGGAAGTCAGATGCTTAACTGACAGAGCCACCCAGGCACCCCTCACTAACAATAATTTTTTAAAGTTGATCATCATTTCATAGGCTAAATATCATTTAATATAGTGTGTTCTTCTTCCTTGTAAGCTTTATTACTAAAATTTACTTTTTCAAAGTAGGCTAATGAGGTCATTGTGCACTACTTATATAAATTTACAATATGTTATAATTAAGCATGGAAAACATTATGTACATAATATATTACTGCATTTCTGTGGTAATCATTTTTAAAGCAATTTTCATTCGTGTTTTGCAGTTGAAGCTTTGTATCAAACCACATACCCAGAATATCTCCAGTACATTTACTTGGTGGCGCCAATATCTCTTATGATGTTGAACCCTATAGGATTTATCTTCTGTGAAATCCAGAAGTGGAAAGACACTCAAAATGCTTCTCAAAACAAAGTGAAAATTGTGGGACTTGGACTTCTGCGTGTATTACAGAACCCAATAGTATTTATGGTTTTCATTGGCATTGCCTTCAATTTTATTCTTGATCAAAAAGTGCCCATATATATGGAAAATTTTCTTGATGGACTTGCAAATTCTTTCTCGGGAGCAGCTCTATTTTATCTTGGTCTTACAATGGTGGGGAAAATAAAGAAACTGAAGAAGTCAGCATTTGTTGTACTAATTCTTCTCATCACAGCTAAACTGTAAGTTCCATTTCTTTAACTTGGGGACTGTACTTTGTGAAAGCCTTGTTTAGCCAGTTCCTGAGATGTTTTTGCAACTGTTTTCTCCCCTAAATAATCTGATAGTAATACTCTCTTCTGAGTAGCTGTCATTTAAAGGAAAATGTGGTGTTGGTATATTGTGGAAAGTTACTGCCTTATTCTGTGTAAGTTATTCTTTCCATTTTACTGCCAGAAGATAAAGACTATTGGTTTCCCTTTAACTTTTTTATAATCTTACTTAATATCTCCTAATGTCCCAGTTTGGTCATATTTTTAAAGGAAATTTTACAGGATTTCTGAGTTTTCCAATCTTTTAAAGCCCTGTTGGTCATGATGAAAACAATAATTTTGAGTGCAAGCTTGTTTTCATGAGTTTGGGGAAAATATTCTATAATTCTGTGGGCGGTTGAACTTTCTAAATAGGGAAGTCCATACAAATGATTATTCTCAACTATCTGATCCTAGCTTATCAAATAAAGTTTATATCAGTTCCTTAGTCAACAGTTCTTCAGCTTACTTAGTTCATTAGCCACAGAGTTGTACTTCATGGTGAAGGGGACATAATTTTACTGTGACACCACCCCAACGCACTTTGGGCATACTTAACTGTTGAAATTAGCCTTGTGTAAACTATTAAATTCACAAAAGCAGTGCAATATGAGATAGGGTCTATATTTTCCCAAAATAATAAAAATGAATATAACTTTTGAAAATTATTTATGGTGTGGCATTATGTTCCTTGGAAACAAAGTATTAATATTGCCACAGTCATAAATACAGTTCTAATGTTTGTTTGTTTGTTTTTTAAGATTTTATTTATTTATTTGACAGAGATCACAAGTAGGTAAAGAGGCAGGCAGAGAGAAAGGAAGGGAAGCAGGCTCCCTGCTGAGCAGAGAGCCCGATGTGAGACTCAATCCTAGGACCCAAGATCACAACCAGAACCAAAGGCAAGGGCTTAACCCACTGAGCCACCCAGGCACCCCTGGTTCTAATGTTAATAGTATTGTCAACTTCAACTTACAAGTAATATTTAAATATTCTCATTGTAAAAATATTTTTTCCTAAAAAAAAAAAAAAAAAAACCAAAAAACAAAAAACTTTTTTTCTGGGTCTTTGATCTCTACTAGATAGTTTTATCTATTTTTTAAATTAAAAGGTACATGTAAGCTTTGCGCAGTGGCAGTATCGTAGCCAATGAGGTTTATCCGAGGCGCGATTATTGCTAATTGAAAAAGTACATGTAAGAGCAGTTTTGTATTCTGTACTAGAGCATAGGTGCTACTATGACAGTGTTATCAATCCCGGCCTCATTCTTTTTAGAGGACAGCTTCATTAGCTCGGCTTCCTTTATATGCTCTTTCTATGGAATCCTAAAGGATTTGTTTAATAACTGACTCTCCACCAGGTCTGGATTTCACTACTTTTCTGCTGTACCTCAGCTGTTTCAGTTCCCTCTGCCCAACCCTTTTGTCTTCACAGCAATGAAGAGGTAATTGTAAGATACCTGTTTTTCTATTGGCTTTCAGAATCTAAATGAGCTGCACTGTTACCAACAGATGAACCATTTAAACCCCAAATCATAATAAAGACCAGGGGTTCTTTCCAAAAAGAAATTTAGTAATTTTCTTGAAAAAAGTTGGCTTAGATGGTCAATCTTTTTGTTTTCTTTTAACATCTCAGTTTTCTGGTAGAGGAAACAAGAAACGGCAGCTACAGTTACAACTTTTAAAAATTTTTGGAGAGGAAATTATTTGTGGAACCAAAGCTGAGGGTCTTTTCCTCCTAATCCCTGATGTTGAAAACACTTTTTAGAATACTGTTACACCTAAGTGGCTCAAGTTGAATTCTTCATTCTTTCAAAATGTTCACAAGTAGGCATGTAGAGAATATGTGCATGCAAATAGATAGACCTTTTGGGCAGGAGAAGAATAACATAATGCCAAGTTCACTGAAACATTCGCCTCCTTGGGGACCAGTGTACTTTGAGATCGAGTGAATGACACATTTCTTGTTTTTTCAGCCTGGTGCTCCCACTTCTGTGCAGAGAAATGGTGGAACTCTTGGACAAGGGCGACAGTATAGTGAACCATACAAGTTTATCAAATTATGCATTTTTGTATGGTGTCTTTCCTGTAGCACCAGGAGTGGCTATCTTTGCAACACAGTTCAACATGGAAGTAGAGATTGTACGTATATGCTACCTTCTAAGTTTAATTGTACAATTAGCAGAAAAATGAATTTTTAAAGCAGAGAGATCAGTCTTCTTTTATGAGAATTTTATATGTGAAAGCTACTTGATTGTAAATAAGGAGGCATCACGTAACTTCAGGTAATAGAATTACTTAATCTGGGGTCTTTTCTCAGCCATAACTTTTTTCATTAGCCTTTTTTAGTTTTAAATATTTTATTGTTGTATTTCTGCTGAAGCCTAAAGTTTATTTGTAGTATGGTAACTTTTGAAATTTGGGTTAAAAAAAATCTGTTTCATTCACTGTTAATTCACCAGATGCAAAACACCACATAATCAGTTGCAGTAAATAGCTAAAATCAATTAACACCAAATTATTAACGGTGTCTAAGCATATGTTATCTATAGCACTAAATGTTTTCAAAATATAACCTGAAGGAACTAAACTGTTTAACAAAGGTTAATTCCATTATTTAATCTGTAAAATGTTTACATGGTAATTTTTTTAATTGATCTTATTGCCCTATATTTTATGAAATAGTGTGGGAGGAAATTGGTCATCAGTTTAATTAGATCATTACTATGCTTTACTTTCTAGAACCCAGAAGATAATCATCAGCTTGGGATGTCTAGTTCTGGTTATCTGCGAATATTAATTGAGCATAGAGTGGAAGAGGAGCCAAAGGAACTTAACTGTGTTTTTGTTTAAGGACTCTCAGAAAGGGGGATATAGTATTTGAGAACATGCTGGAATTTATGATGTCTTTTTAGTGACTCTTGCTTTTATTTTAGAAGCCTTGATGGGCTGTGACTATTTAAAATGTAGGGTCATTGTTTTATTGAGACTATGACCTTTCTCTCAATTTTATTTCATTTTTTGCAGATAACCTCAGGGATGGTAATAAGCACATTTGTGTCTGCACCAATCATGTACGTTTCTGCCTGGTTACTGACCTTTCCTACTATGGACCCTAAGCCATTGGCATATGCCATCCAGAATGTTAGTTTTGATATAAGTATTATCAGCCTTGTCTCCTTGGTAAGTACATTTCACTGTAAATATGAATGAAAACCACAGAATGAGTTTGAAAATAGCTTAGTAACAGAAAGTTAGGGATTTAAAAATCTATTTTAAAAAATCTCTTATGTAATAGAGAAAACTAAAACCTGCCCGTAAAATGTGATATCAGCCTTCTGAGTTGTGTCTTTCCTTCTGAGAGATAGAGTTGTGTAGCAGATGAGGCATGAGATTTAGTCAGCCCTGCACTGGCTTTTGGCCCTATCACCGACTAGGCGTATATCTCAGCCTTCCTAAGCTGCAGTTTTCTCAGCGAGGAAATAGAGATACTAATTTTACCTATTTCCATGGGTTCTTTTAAGGATTACATATGACAATACATGTGAAAAGCATCTGCAAATGGCAGATTACTCTACGAATACTATTGGTATTAGCTAATTGTAGAATCATGGGGTTGGAAGGGATTGTCTAACCACCCATTTAATGACAACGAAGCTTTTTGGATAAATCTAGTTCAAATTAAATACTAAAACATTTAACAACTGGAGTTGTAGCTCAAGTTGCTTATGGAATTCAAGCAGCATTCTGGTGGGGAAAAAAACACTTTTACTGTTAAAAGAAGGATGTGGGGGTGAACGTGTGTGTGGACAACAAGTAAATGTGTTATTAATGTAATTTCTAGGAAATTTCACTTCTGTTACATATTCTTAAAATCTGTGCTCTTCGACAAGAGGACAGTCTAGGGAGAGGGATGATATGAATTTTGATTGATAGGGAGGGGAGAAGAAAGAAGGAAATCAACCAGCATTCGTAGCTGGCCACTTTAGAAGGAGAATAGAAACCCAATCCTGATAAATATGAGGAATGCAAGATAGTTCGTCTCAAGGTGGGCTCTATGCTTTGTTTGAAGTCAGACTGCCTGGAATTTGGATACCTCATGAGGCAATGGTGGAATCAAAATTAGAAGAGTTGGGCGCCTGGGTGGCTCAGTGGGTTAGGCCGCTGCCTTCAGCTCGGGTCATGATCTCAGGGTCCTGGGATCAAGTTCCGCATCGGGCTCTCTGGTCTGCGGAGAGCCTGCTTCCTCCTCTTTCTCTCTCTGCCTGCCTCTCTGCCTACTAGTGAACTCTCTCTGTCAAGTAAATAAATAAAATCTTAAAAAAAAAAAAATTAGAAGAGTTCAGTAACTGCATCTCCCACGAAAGATCTTTTCCTGAATAGCTGGCTATGAGCCTGTGTCCTACCCAGCCACCCAAGGTGGGGGAAGTTAGAACATGGCCTTGGTCAAGGCATTAGTTCTTAAAGACCCTGTCATTTTTTTAAAAAAAGACTTTACTATTTATTTGTCAGAGAGAGACCTAGAGAGCATGCACAAACACGGGGAGCGGCAGGCAGAGGGAGAGGGAGAAGCAGGCTCCCTGCTGATCAAGGAGCCTGATGCAGGGCTCCATCGAAGGACCATGATCCCAGGATCATGACCTAATCTTAAGGCAGATGCTTAACCGACTGAGCCACCTAGGCTTTCTGACTCTGTCATTTTTGAACAGTTAATTTTCAATAGGATCTCTCCATGCTTTGTTTTCCCCAAAATATAAATGACATATAATTAGTTTCAGGAATACATCATGGTGATCCGATACTTTTATACATTATGAAATGATCCCCATGATAAGCCCAGGCACCGTTTGTCACTGTTCGAAGTCATTATAATGTTACTGACCATGTTCCCTATGTTGTACATTGCATCCCCAGGACTTACTTATTTTATAATTGTACTTCTCAGTCCACCTCCCCTGTTTCACCTGCCACCCTACTCCTCCCTCCTCTGGTGACCAGCAGTTTGCTGTATCTATGAGTTTATGTCTGTTTTGTTTTGTTTGTTCATTTGGTTTGTTATTCGGATTCCACACAGAAGTGAAATGGTATAGTATTTGTGTTTCTCTGTCTGACTTATTATTTCACTTAGCATGATGGGCCCGCTAGCGGGTCCATCCATGTTATTGCATCTGCATGCTATTAATTTTACTTTGGGGGGCGCCTGGGTGGCTCAGTGGGTTAAGCCTCTGCCTTCGGCTCAGGTCATGATTGCAGGGTCCTGGTATGGAGCCCTACATTGGGCTCTCTGCTCAGCAGGGAGCCTGCTTCCTCCTCTTTCTCTGCTGTCTCTCTGCCTACTTGTGATCTCTCTCTCTGTCAAATAAATAAATAAAATCTTAAAAATTTTTTTTTACTTTGGGTATGGTAATTTGCCTTAATATTCTTTGGGGAACTAGGCAGATTAAAGTAAATAAAATATTGGAATTTCTTTCTGAACCAGGATAAAGAGAGTGCTCTAAAGAAGCCAATCAGTGAGTTATTTGATAAGTAGTCCAAACGTTAAGAAACCTGAATAACTTTGAACCTTTTGTCTTTAAGATCTGGTCTCTGGCTATTCTTCTTTTGAGTAAGAAATACAAACAGCTTCCACATATGCTTACAACTAATTTACTCATCGCACAGGTTAGTAGGCAGATACTTAGAACTATGCTTTTTTCACTGATTATTCTACTATAAAGAAGAAAATTATCTGGTTGGGTTTTTCCAGTTATGACGTCGAAAGTACTTTTTACCAATTGCAATTAATTACAACTTGATCACAATTAATTTATCCCTAAATTATATTATACACCACAATATGTCTTGAACTTATAAAGTTGAGGCTAATAATGGCATTTGGTGATAATTTTGCACTTTGAATAGAAATAATCATTAAAAATTGAACTCTCTCACTATCTTATTCTTCTAGTCAAGTGTTTGCATGACTCAAATTATAATGCAAAGACGTTTAACATTTTTTATGTAAACGATTACTTTATTTTTTATTATTTTATGGAAACGATTACTAAATATAAGGTTAGTATTTAGAATGTTTGTTTCAATTGATTATGTACACTGTTAAAGACCATAAGAAGGGTTTTTATCATAAAACTTGAAGTTTTAGTATAACTAGCTAATTATTCAGCAGTGCTTTAAAATGAATAATTATAATGAATTTGCTGTGAATAAAACATTTGTCTGACTCACATGACTATGACTGACTTTGTTCATAATTTTTTCTGCAGTCTATTGTCTGTGCTGGAATGATGATATGGAATTTCGTTAAAGAAAAAAATTTTGTTGGACAGATTCTGGTGTTTGTTTTATTGTACAGCTCCCTGTATAGCACCTACCTATGGACAGGTAAGATGGATCGTGAATGGAAATTTAGGTCTTCCATCAGGAGAAGCTATTTGAAGTCTATCTAGTAATTCAGGACTAATGCATTGTCTCAGGCCATTGCGCTCACTGGCATAGGCAATGTGTGAAGCCAAGTTCCGTTTCCATGGTATAGAGAAATAGGACCTCATTTCAACTTTGGATGCTGGGGGTTTCCAGTCACATGGTCTTTCTCCTCTGGATCTTTGGCTCTTGGCCATGGTCAGCAGAGCTCCCTTTTGGAAGCAGCAAGAGATCAGGTATTAGAGGCAAGTGGAGAAAGGAGGAAGAGAATGTCAGGGAAGTGTGAGGCCCATGAGGTATATCCCAGAGCTCACTATCAGAGTCCAACCAAACTGAGTGAAAAATCTGGCCCTGCCTTCAGCAGATAGCTTAATTTTGCAATCTCAGTTTCCCCATCTGTGACTTTGGGTTTTTTCACCTTATAGAGTTATTTGAAAACTAAATGAAATATGGGTATTTATGCCTGGTATGTGGTAGGCAGCCAACAAGAACTATATTATTAAACAGCAGGGAAAGTGGCTATAGAAGAACAAGAAAAGTAAGGAATAAAAGGGTATGGAAATACAAAAGTACATAGTAAGAGAGACTATTTCTCATTTCAGCTGGCTCCAAAAAAAATAGTCAAACACTTTAGCATATTGCCATTTTGAAGTATAGTGTTGACCTTGGATGCCTACATTCTGGTATGCTTGCAAAACATTCTGGGTGGCTGTTTTGTATCCATACCACAAATGTGAACTGATACAATGGCACAGAAAAGGAAATTGTAACATGGTAGGGCTGGTTGGAGCCACTGTGAGGAGGCAGGTGTCAGGAAGTGGCTTCGAGGGACAAGCCTTTGATTTCATGCCTTCGAGATCAAAAGCAGGGCTCATCTAAGTCAATAGCCTTTTGAAGTGAAGCAACAATGTGGTGAGGAGTTCTGGAATGAAAACTTCAGTGCAAACAGAAGAAGATGTGTGGTTTTGAAAAGCAAACAGCTGTAACCAAACCACCATGAGCTCGCTCCTTGGCGACTCCCCATGTTGAAGCTAAACCAGGTGAGTTGTTACACAAAGGAAACTATTTGCAGCAAATGAGGAGATTGTGGGGAATAACTTCCAAAGCTATGGCTCCCTGAGCAAGGGTGACTGGGTTCCTTTTGTCTAGGGTTAGGGTGAATATTCAGGGAGAGCAGTCTTGTCATCATATGTGTCAAGGTGAGTATCAGGTCACACGTGCACCCTAAGGAGAGGTGCACTGTATCGTATGCTATGTAAATGAGGCTTGTGCTCCTCCTTCCATGGAGGGTTTTATTGCTAGAAGGAGGTTAAAGGTAATTGTTGGTCATCCCAGAGGTCCCTTGTGGTCCACCTGCACAGGTGCAAGGCGGGAGTTTTGCTCAACCCGGCCTGGGTGGCCTCCACCATCTGTTGCTTGAGGGCTCAGTTCGGTTTGCATCACGTGATGTTATGCCTATGGGTTCTTTTGCCTGAGTTAAGCTGGAAAGAAGAACTCAAGGAAAAACATGGGGCATATGTGTGTTTGTACAAGCAGATAAGCAATAAAGGCCAGGTCTTGGGATCTAGCTGGTGACTTATCTTGTGTAATGTAAGAGTTTTCAGGAGATGTCAAGTAAAAGAGCCTAAAGACTTTTATTCCCAAATACAGTTGGGCAACTTGATCTCTAATACTTACATTTCTTAAGGCTAAGTTTACCATGTGAATAGGAGAGCAGCAAATAGATCATTGTATCAGAAATCACCAAGTGTCTTTAAAACCTTTTTAAGCAGGGATGCCTGGGTGGCTCAGTGGGTTAGACCTCTGCCTTCGGCTCAGGTCATGATCTCAGGGACCTGGGATCAAGCCCCGCATCAGGCTCTCTGCTCAGCGGGAGCCTGCTTCCCTCCCTCTCTGCCTACTTGTGGTCTCTCTCTGTCAAATAAATAAAGTCTTTAAAAAAAAAAAAAAAAAAAAAAAAACAAAACCTTTTTAAGCATACATGTCAAAATCTATCTAGAGACGTTGTTCTGGATTCCTGGATCCCAGTGAAGGTGCTCTTCAACTGTGAGATTATTAGGCTAGAACAGGATTTTAGACCTGAAGTGTCGTTTTAAATCATCCTGTTCAGCCATTTTCAGTTTCACCCATTTGCCTGCCATCTTCACAATTTTTGCTGTATCTGCATGCCACTTGTCCTTTTTTAAAAAATTTTCCCTAAAAATTTACTCACTTTTTTAACTTAAATAAATTGAACCTTATAGTAATAAAATCCCAGGTTTCCTGTGCTAGTTTTTCACTAGCGTGTTAAACACAAAACTAGTCCAAAAATTTCGTATAGTCTCTTATGCTTTGGAAACAGCGGTATAGTGTAAGTCCTTTGTTTTTCAAATGAGTTCAGTGAGGCCCAAAATGTTTAACCTATTCAGGTAGGAACTCTAAACTTCTGTCAGCAACCTGGGAGAGATCCAGGACCAGCCTGGGCCTATTTGTAGACCAGCCTTTGCATAAGGCAAGAATGATGACCTTTGGGACTTTGAAGAATGCTCTCACTGCTATAATAGAACACTGTTGGGTACCTTGTTGAAAACCTAGAACTATAGAAGGCACAAATGTATTTAGGAAGGAGCAGTGACATTAAAGTACCTCCTGAACTTGCAGGTTCTCTGTAAAAAAAAACAATTTGCAAGAGCCTCAGTGTTCATTTGTATTATTCTAGCACAGTGTTACTTAATCTGTACGGTCTTGGGTCTGGGTATGAATTCCTTATATACAGCTAATAAACAACTTTAAAACTGAAGCAGATTCACAGGTAAGAGTCCCAGTTACAAACTCAGTAATTCTAATTGGCAACATTCATGACAGGACAAAGGATCTTGTTTTGCTAATCTGAATCACAACTTGAAATATAAAATGGAACTCAATCCTCTGGTTAGGATTTTTTTTTTTATTTTATTTTTTTTTAAGCGTGGTTTGCCTTTACTTTCATGTGTGGGCTTATGACCTGGTTCATCTCACTGCGTTTCTCTCTTCAGACTACCATAGAACCTTCGCTGGGATCTTGGGTTGTGATAGTTGGCCTTCACTTGGCTCAAACTTACCGTTTAACCAGATGCTGGCTCTGAGATTATGAGACAGTGCTATGGTTATAAGACGGGCATCTTAGATGATTATCATTGAAAATATACCAAAGAGACTTAAAATTTCTCACAGAAATGTCTAAATCCTGCAGAATATGTCTTAAGAACCCTAGGGGTCCATGGACGATTATTAGAAACACTGATAGAGTTTGTAGTCCTGCTCTGCCCTCTGCTGGCTATGTGGCTTGGGCAAACCCTTGTGTCCATATCTATAAAATGAAGGTGTTCATTTCAAACAATGATTCCTTCCAACTCTGAAGCTCTAAGAGTCTACTACTACATAGGATTTATGGAAAATGATGTTACTTGTATAAATAATTGGATTTAAGATGAAAGGAACGCTCAAGAGTTTTAAAACATTTGTTTTTGTATTAAGTTCACATTATATTTGTATTAAGTTTTATCATTTAGACTTGGGGCATTTTCCAAAAACTAAACCAGGGTAAGAATTGCCTGTACTTTCTTAGCACTGGCAGAGTGAGGGTGTTTTATTTTTAGACTTGCTTTGTATCCAGTTAAAATTTTTTAAACAAATACATAGATTTCAACACCAGTCAAAAGAATAAACTGATTTGAGCTTTTGAAAACTTTCTCATATAAAACAAGAAGATTTGAGTAAAGAAATAATACAGGAAGGAAAACATGAATGATTATGAGACAAACATGCTTCAAAATATTGAGGCCAGTATTTATTTAGAAAGAGTAAATTTTAGGGTCTAAACCCCTGACTACCATCGAAATAAGCTTGGTTAAAGTTCTATGAGGTCTGATCAACATCAAGAGTAACCGTCTATCTTTCAATTTCTGTTTCTTGTTCTTAGGCCTTCTGGCAGTTTCTTTGTTTCTTTTGAAAAAGAGAGAGAGTGTACAAATTCCTGTTGGAATCATCATAATATCTGGCTGGGGGTAAGTGGATAGTTTTCTGTTTGCCTATATGTTTCCCTATACACAGTTACTATTCATTGTCTCATTCTCTCTCTAAACCTTATTCCAGAATTCCTGCTCTCCTTGTTGGTGTTCTTCTGATAACTGGAAAACATAATGGAGATAGCATTGACTCAGCCTTCTTCTATGGAAAGGAGCAGGTAAGAAGAGGTTATTGACAGTTCTTTTCTTGTGAACATCTCTTTTTCCCTTGTTCCTGTGTTTTGCTATACTTACATTAAAGTTATTTTGAAAATCTATTCCAATTTATTGTATATCCCACTAGTGATCCTATATCATTTTGTTAAGTCACACTTTGAACTGTGGTGAAGATTTTATAGGTCTACATCCATTTTTAGCTGATGATTTCCAAATGCTTGAAACTTATTGGGTCATCTTAAACCCACTTATGAATTGTGTTTTCTCCACTGGAGGAAAGAGTGATTAATTTAAAGCTATTTAGTAAGTCAGCAGTAGTAATAAAAGCCATGTTCTTGACTTTCAATCCTTTTATAAGTATAAATTTCAGAACAATAAGTACCTGGGGAAAAATGTTTTTTTGAGAAGCCATAGTGCACCTGCTGATCAAAATTCTCTAGGGCTAGCCTCAAGGATGTATGTTTTTCTTTTAAAAAAAAAAAAAAAAAAACCTTCAAGAGATTTTGATTTCTTATCCTCTTTCTTGTTTCATAATTTTGAATTTTATTGGGTTGCTGTGGGAATAAACAAGATTACATGTATTAAAGACTTTGACCAGTGCTGGCATATGTTAGTATGCAATTAGTATTAGTCAGAATTATTTATGTTTAGTATTATTACCATAACAGTGTCTCCCATTGAAGTATGCTTGAATGACATATTAAAGCAAGCAAAAACTGAATAAAAAAGGTCTGTAAGCAGTCACTTAGCTTGCTTACAGAGGAAACCAGTGATATTGATGGAGAGTGAAAGAAGCCACTAGAGATCTTATTTTCTCTTAATTTAATCCTAATTTCTCTTCAAATAACTTGCTCCCTTTCATATTCTTACTCCTTTTTGAGAACCACTGTTCCAGAGCATTTTTAGTTGTGGAGAGATTGCCTTTCCCACCAAACAAAAATTGCCTTAAGTTGTGCTACTAAGGTGATCAAGCTGGGATTGTGCAAAGTGGCCTAATGTCTCTTTGCATTACTGGCAGATGGTCATCACAGCAGTCACCCTGTTCTGCAGCATTGTGATAGCTGGCATATCACTCATGTGTATGAACCGCACCACCCAAGCAGGACGCTATGAAGGGTTCGACCAGTCTCAGAACCACAAAGCAGCAGAGCCTGGGAATGCTGCCTTTGAGGAGAGCCCAGGGCCAGCAAACGAACCAGAACCTTTTACAAGTTCTGTCCCAGAAACAGGTATGATGCCAATATAAAAAGATACTCTTACGTGCCTGTATAGCCTGTATCCTAAGTGTTTTGCTTCAGGGAACTTTCTTGATCTCAGGGTCATGAGATCAATTCCCATGTCAGGCTCTGTGCATGCCCTGTATGTATGTCATTGAACTGGGCTGGCTTTATGTCTGTTTTCTGAACAATTTCATCTTAGCTGACTTAAGCCTTCAAACTTCTGAAGATAGGATGGCTGGGCCAGACGATCTCTGTATTTTCTTTTCTATTATTCTGTGGTTCTATTTTAACCTTGAGATGGCATCATTATCTTAAATATAGAAAGACACTTCTAATAGCTTATTATAGATGGTGGTTTTTATACTTTGAAATCTTTTCTGTTAAGAACACTGTTGAAGAATTAAATCATCTTATCAATGAAAATTTCAGCCTAGGCATTATTCCTTTTTCTAGCGTATTAAATTTTAATATACTTTGTCACTGAAGTTGTTATTCTATTAGAATTCACATTAGAAAAAAAAAAGAATCCATGTCAAGGAGTGTCATGTCTTATATCTGTGTTTAAAGGACACCGCATGAGGTGCCTGGGTGGCTCAGTCAGATAAGCATCTGCCTTCCACTCAGGTCATGATCCCAGGGTCCTAAGGTCAGGTGCCCTGCTCAGCAGGACATCTGCTTCTCCCTCTCCTGCTCCCCCTGCTTGTATTCCTTCTCTTGCTGTCTCTCTCTCTGTCAAGTAAATGAATAAAATTTTCAGTAACTAAAGGCTACTGCATGCGTTCTCAGACTATGTGGAGAAGCTATAGCTCTATAAAGCAGATGTCTCAAGGCATCTTCCATAAACCAATCAGCCTGTAAAGCAGCAAGGGATTTTCAGCAGTGTATGTCTGAGAAGACAAAGGAATAAGATTGTTTTGACTGCATTTTCTAGACTAGTAGGAAACACGTTCTTGAAAGAAGCAAGTCTTGAGCTGAACATAAAAGAGGAGAAGATTTCAAAGAATTAACGAGAGTGGGAATTGCATGCGTGCCTAACTAGTCTGCAGACCTGAACAGGCATGGGGTTCATGGAGGACACGAAAGAATTGTCTGGGAATAGGAGCACCTGGGTGGCTCAGTGGGCTAAAGCCTCTGCCTTCAGCTCAGGTCATGATCTCAGGGTCCTGGGATCGAGCTCCACATGGGGCTCTCTGTTCAGCAAGGAGCCTGCTTCCTCCTCTCTCTCTGCCTGACTCTCTGCCTACTTGTGATCTCTGTCTGTCAAATAGATAAATAAAATCTTAAAAAAAAAAAAAAAAAAAAATTGCCCGGGAAGAAGGAAAAGGCCTTGTTAGATGGGGGGGGGGATTTGATGGAGAAAAAGGGGCCAAGTCCTCAGGAGCTTTCAAATTCAGGCCAAGGAGTTTCAATTAACTACAGTAAACAATAGAGCACTAGGGCATGTTTTTAAGGAGTGATGAAGTAAAAGCTGTAGTTGAAGAAAGTGTTCAAATTCTTAGTTGTCAAAGCACAGTGGTAACTAATAAAAACAGCTGGATAGAAACACTCTTCCTTGTCATGCAATGAGGAGACAATATGTAAAGGAGCCAGTCCTTTGCCTGCCGTTCTTTAAATGTTAACCTCCAAATAAGCACATGTAAATTCTTCTTGATAGACACCATGTGAACACGTTTCCATTGTGGCTGCATGGGAAATATGTGTGTGTGTATGAATGGGTGGGTTGTCTGGTTTGGTTTGGTTTGGTTTGGCATCTCTGGAAGTTACCCATTTCTGTTGTGGTTGGGCCTTATTCTCCTGTGCTATTTTATCTACCTAGGTTGCTGCTCCTGCTCCGTGGGAAATGGTGGATCGCTCTGCCCATCTGTTGAGCCAGTAGCAAACACAAGCACCAGTGGGCTTGTGACTCCTTCATTTGAAAAAAGTAAGTGCCTAAGGTTTGAGCATGGGCCTAAGGAACAGAAGAGTCCTCTCCTTATACCTTAAAAGATTTCAGCTTAGGATTTCATAGATGCTATACTGCTTATGTAATCCCAAATAAGATGAGCAGAAGTGCTGATAGGGAAGTAATTGTGCATGGATAGAGTACTCATTTAAAAAAATAAAGTTTGGGGAACCTGGGTGACCCAGTTGGTTAAGTATCCAACTGCTGCTTGATCTCAGCTGGGTCTTGGTCTCAGGGTTGTGAGTTCAGACCCCACATTGGACTCCACAGTAGGCATGGAGCCTACTTGAACAAATAATAATAAAAAATAATAAAGTTCTTATAATATATATAAAGTATAATATAATATAGTAATTGGTGGTATTATATATACATTTTTCCAATAAATTTAACCCATGTAATGATTCCAAGAAGTTTGCCACATGCACCATTTCCCTTTTTTTTTTTTTTTTTAAATTTTTTTTGGACTTTTTTCTTATTTTAACAGCTGAGACTTTTCCCCCACTCATTTCCTTTGGGGAAATCTATATACTTTCAATATACCCTTTCTTATAAAATAAGAAAAATCTTTGAAACTAATAACCTTTGACATACAAAGTAAAAGACTGAATTACATTTGTGGTCTGAATTTCAGGCTATTTGTTTACTTAAGCTAAAGTTGGTATGTAACATTATATTAGTATAAGGTATACAACACAGTAGTTCAAAATTTGTATACATTACACAGTGATCACCACAATAAGTCTTATTACCACCCCTTCACTCTTTTCTCCCTGTCCTAACCCCCTTCCCCTCTGATAATCAGCATCTGTTTCAACCTTGCCTTAGTTCTTGGTTGTCGCTAGACCCTTTGCGATTATCAGCCTGATTTATTCTTGATAGTTGCAGTTGGTGAGGGTGTGCTTTGGACCCGTGCAAAGGGAGGGACCTAGATCCAGGCAGATTGGAAGCCAGGTCCTCAGCAGCAGCTGTTAAAGTATGCAAATATATACAATCCCATGGGACCACAATCCTAGACACTGCTGACCTCTAGACCAGGAGATCTGCTATCCCCTGGGTGATAGTTACCAAAAATCAGGGCTTCAGTCAAGTATAAAAGATCCTTTCTGGGAGATAACAGTGAGCTGTGGCAAGGCCAAGTTCCGGGGAGAGGTGTGCACAGGTGGTGTGTCCCTGCCTATGTCCTCTGAGAGTGCTTCTGCAGCCTTCAGATGTGTGGCTTTAACCTGAAGTTCATCCTTCAGGTGAAAGCTTCTGGACAATCAAATGGGTCTTTTCCATACGCAGTCTGGGGCTGTATTTCAGTTTGCTGTCTGTGTATTGTCCAGGATATAGTATCCTGTTCAGCACGATCTTTCCAGTAGTTACCCATGGATCCCGGATGTACAGGCCTCTCCAGCCACCAGAGCCAGTCAGTTGAGTAGCCTCTGTGTGGACTGAGTTTACTTGCCAGTTTTAGCAAGGCGGTGGGAGAGTGTTGGGTGCGGGACATGCCTGTGCCAGGGAAGAGCACCCTGGGTGGGGCACACCTGCAATTTTAGCAGAGCTGTAGAAGAGCGTTCTGGGAGGGACGTGCCTTGGTTTTAGCCATGTTATGTATGCCCACACCTGCCTTCCTAGCAAGGTAGAGGAATAGTGCGAAAATTGGCACTCTCCAGCAGTTCCATCCACAAGGAAAATTCCCATGAATCTTTAAGATTAGCAGTTGAATCTCCTTCACATATAATCCAGTCACCTCTCAAACTGCTGCCTTTGTGCTGCTTGCCCAGATGGGTGAGTCCATGCTTGAGCCCCTCAAAAGGAGTATCTCAGATCTCTATAACCCTTAGGCCCCCTGGACATAAGCCCCATGTTTGGGGCCTCATCTGTCTGGTGCAGGTCCCAAGAGTTGTGGTGCCTGAGCTGGAGAGTTCTAAACCTGTGAATACTTCCCTATTGTGAGTTGCTGCGCCCTTGGTGCGCTTTTTGTAAGACTGCATTTCTGCCTTTCCTGCCTGGCTCAGTGTGGCCATTTTCCCCTTGTTGTGGAAGAAGCAGTTCAGCTAGTCTTCAGTTCTTTTCAGAGAGAGTTATTCCATAGAGAGTGGTAGATCTAGTGTGTCTGTGGGAGATGAGTTCAGGGTCTTCCTCTGCCACCATCTTGGACCATCCCCATGCATGCACAATGGATTTCAAATTATTGAAAACAACTGAACACACTTAGGTGAAATTGCAGTGCACTTTCATTGATTATGCTTATTTATAATTAAGTTAGGAAGGAAAACGCCCCAAAGCCATCTTCATGACAAAACATATGTCAACTGTATTGTTGCCAAAGGCATTTCACTTTTATATAAGAAATGTGAGGATTATAAATAACGATGTACACAAATCACTTAGCAGAGTGTGTGGAATACATAATAAATGCTCATTAAACAGAGTTGCAGTAGTAGTGGTTGTTATGAGCCAAGCAGGTTTTATATTTGCCTGCTCTCTGCTGGCTAGCAATGAATCTTTTTTTTTTTTTTTAAAGATTTTATTTATTTATTTATTTGACAGAGAGAAATCACAAGTAGATGGAGAGGCAGGCAGAGAGAGACAGAGGGAAGCAGGCTCCCCGCTGAGCAGAGAGCCTGATGCGGGACTCAATCCCAGCACCCTGAGATCATGACCTGAGCCGAAGGCATTTTTTTTTAAAGATTTTATTTATTTATTTGACAGAGAGAGAGAGAGATCACAAGTAGGCAGAGAGGCAGCAGAGAGAGAGGGGGAAGCATGCTCCCTGCTGAGCAGAGAGCCTGATGTGGGGCTCAATCCCAGGACCCTGGGATCATGACCTGAGCCAAAAGCAGAGGCTTAACCCATTGAGCCACCCAGGCAGCCCGCTAGCAATGAATCTTAATAGTGGAACTCACACTTCTATAGAAGGAAATGAAAATGTATCAGACGTTGAACCTTCACTGACTTTCTGCTAGGAAACCCCATTTGGCATTCAGTTCAACTGTCTTTCAGTTTTTTTATGCCACTCGCTTAAACTAATGTTTCTTTACTTTACCTCATAATTCCCAAGGCTTTCCTCCTTATGTTTTCTCCCTACGCAATACACCTAATAATAAAGTCTGTCGACGACTTCAATGTGTAATTTAACATTTTTTTGTCTCTGAAAATTACGTTATGCTCCCCTTATCTGTCATTTTCTTCATGAATAATGATGATTCCTGAGAACTCTTTTATGTAGGAGCGTCTTACATTTTCTGATCCTATTTGCAAAAGTTATACAGAAAGAAAGCCATCATGTATGGACTTCATCTACTCATGTAATTTAGTATCGTTCCTTAAGCCTGAAATAAAGAAAGGTTGAAGGAAATCAAACTATGAACAAGTGAGAATTTTTAGAGTTTAGCAGTATAATTAATTCCTCATCCCCAAAACACTGGCACAGCACAAAGGCAAAATCAATGTTGCAGTGTGTAAGAAAGGTAAATGAAAGATAATAAAGTTTATTTTTATCCATTTTTATAGTATCTGTACTCAGTATTTTAAGACCAGGCTTCTTATATATACTGAGATAGAATTTTTCTACATCAAGATATACACAAGTAATTATTATTAAAGTAAGCTCATACTAGAGAGACAGTTTGGCAGACTGCCTTCTTTTCACATAGCAACATTGTGCACTTCCCTGTGCTGTTTGCCAAAATGTTGGGCCATATTTCATGACTGTGTATGTCCTTTTCTGGAAACAGGCTCTAGGAAATACAAATTTTTATGATTGCCTTGAGGGTTAAGAGCTGTAAAATTGTGGTTTCATCTTTGACTTTTAAAAATCAGACTGTATGTTCAATTAGACATCCACTTTGTAAAAAATATTTTCCCCTGCTTTTGAGGCCATGGCCATATTGGAGCTGAGGCAGGAGAGCACAGGTTTCTTGGGAAAGGCCCCTCCCCTTTAGGCCAGAGAAAGGTCATACCTATAATTTGGACTTGCTTCTGCATGTCAGCAGAATGGTGTTTAACAGTTCTGATTTCTTAAAGGTCTTTTCTAAGGCAGGTTTTAAACTCTTTAATGAAAAGCAAGGGAGAATAGTACATTTGTGTTACATTTAGCGAAACTAGGATATCCATGACCAATATGTAAATTTGTTACCGATGAATTACGAGCTATTAATTCAGCTTTAAAAAAAGAAATCAAAATATAGATATAGATAGGTTTATAATATATAGCTAATGGCTATAATAACAGCTGATGGCATGAGGGAAGCATCCAGTATTGCTAAGCTAAAAAACAAAGAAACAAACACATAAGCGGGCTGCCAAACTGTGCCTTTGTTTGATCCTACTTTAATAAAAAGTACTTGTGTGTTCTTGGTATAGAAAAATTCTGTAAGTCAAGGGAACACCTGGGTGGCTCAGTCAGTTGAGCATCTACCTTCAGCTCAGGTCATGATCCCAGGAGCCTGGGATCGAGTCCCACATCAGGCTCGCTGCTCAGGGAGAGGGAGAGTCTGCTTCTCTCCCTCTCTCTCTGTTGCTGCTGCTCTATCAGATAAATAAAATCTTTAAGAAAAAAGAAAAGAAAAATTCTCTAAGTAGATACAGTAAACCTGGTCTTAAAATATATATACGTTACACTGTTGGCTAGTGTAGGAGAGACTGTGGCATCCTCCTTGTATTTTTCCAGATGCAAACACTTGACAAGTAGAACTCTCCTGAGACTACATGAAAGAGCCTCCCTCAGATTCCTTCTAAAATAATGAACTGATTCTGAGCTGAATGTGCATATGTGCTGGTTTGCTTCGAAAGTCATTATGAATTTAAAATGCATTCAAATAAAAAGCTCTGATTACAAATTGTTGTACTTACTGTCTTATAGATGATCATTGTGTGAGTCGCTGTAACTCCCAGAGCTGCATGTTAGTCCAGGAAGAAGAGCAGTATCTACAGAGCGGAGATCAGCAACTGACTCGACACGTGTTGCTGTGTTTACTTCTCATTATTGGCCTGTTTGCTGTAAATGTTTCCTCTGATTTTTGTTTGGGGGCCATTTCTTTAAATGTTTGGCAAAGATTTTATTCAGGCATCTGGGGGAAACTTAGTTGCTGCTTCTGGGAGGGGTGGGAGGCAACCAGGCCAGTTTGAATCCCAACCTTGAGCTGTTTCGGGGAGCAAGGGAGGTGAAGAATTCACAGCACTCTGTAGCCTAAATGCCCCAATAGCCTATTTGGTTTAGTCTCTGAACCTGTAATTCAGTAAGATCAGGTATCTCCATGCTGTGTATAGGGCTGCTTATTCTAACATATTCCTTGCAAGACCAACCTCAGTGGATAAATGCCGACATGGTTTCACAGGAGACATTTGTCAGATAAATAAGCTTTTAAACAGAATTTTTCATTATGAAAATAACACAACCACCTCATACCATGGATAATTATAAGATTACTGCCTTCTATTTTTAATACACCTTTCCTGGTTCTAATTGTCATACAGATTTATACCCTGTTTTGTCACCTGTGTCAACCATTTTCATATTGCTACATAGTCGTTCCTAACTGTTACTGGAAATGGCTCCTCAATAAACCATAGAGGAGATACATTATAATTTACCCAACTACTTTCTTAGGGATGGTTATTCCTAGTTCTTCAAAATGCTTAAATAGACATCTCCATGTAATATTTCTGTGTGATAGACTCTCAAAGTTGGGAAATCTAGACCAGAGAGTACAAATATTTGGATGCATTCTCTCAAATTGTTTTCTCAAGGAGTAGTATAGATTTGTCAAAGTACTCTCACCAGCTCTGAATGTAAAAATTTTTAAATTTTATCATTTTGTAAGTGAAATGCAGCATTTTTTCAATGCATTTCTCTGATTCCTGGGGGTTTTTAGAATGTTTTATGTCCTCTTTTGTGCATTATCAGTTATTATTATAGAATTCTTTGAGATGGTTCAAGTGTAACTTGCCTAGAGATGGGAGGTGGATCGTATAACGTATGAAGAAACCTTTTCACATGGGGATGCTGGTTACATAGAAAGCGATCAACCAGCACCATTTTAACTGCTATTTAAGAAAAAAAAAATCAAAAAATAAGAAATGCTGCCAAGAACTGCTGCTTAGCCATGTGATTGTTTTCATTGTGTAGAATTAATTTTAAAATCAGTCCTGTCTTGGGCTAGTCGGCAGACCTGATGTGTTATGTAAGCTTCTGTATTATAGCGCATGTCTTCTTGCTTCAAGTCTGATCAAATTAGATGCTGTTTGAATGACATCTGTCAAGAGGAGAGGTTGAAACCTCTTGTTCAAAAGACAAAGCCTCTATATTCTCTCAGTGTTTTTCCTTTTAGTCTTTTTCTGCCTAATTATTAAGCAGTAAAGTTATTGTACTGTGTTCTGGATAGGGAGAAATGATCAGCCAGCTTCATTTTAAAATACTATTTTCTCCTTCCTTTATAGAATCTTTCCAGTTGTTTGTGGTGGCTATTCAACCAAGAACCTGGAAGGCTCTATGTTGAGTTACAGTTTTTCTGTGCTGTATTTAACTTTGGCCAGGTATTTATTTCCTGAGAACTTTGAGGGCTTTTTTGTTTTGCTTTGTTTTCCTGGATGGGCTGTTTAGGGGGTAGTGGTGCGGATGTTGTTGTTTTCTTTTAAATCAAAAGGGTTTAGTTGGTTTGCCAGCTGCTGGTATGCGTGGCAGCTGACAGCTGTTGCCGGTCTCCATATTGGTTCAAGTCATCAGAATGCACACGGAGTGTTTCAATCAGAAACACCAAATCGTTTTTTGCTTTGGTTTTAAAATAAAGAATGATAATTTAAGCAGGGACAAGATGTTCCAGTTTCTTTTTAAACTTTGTGACTGTCTTAATAAGTCACTTTGGGAAAAAGAGTTACCTTCCCTGAGCCTTTAGTTTAGTCACTTAAATTGATGAATGTCATTTCATTTATATTTCGATGTTTCTTGGACAATAGGTACTTAAATCTTTTTTAGAAAATCTTGTGGTGGGTAAATAAATTTTGACCAGGGATAGTTAGTTACTGTTCCTTGAGGACCTACTACTATATGCCAACCATTATTAAGCATTATACATTAGTCATCTTACTTAAACATAAAGAATACCTACAAAGTAGACATTATCATTCCCAGTTTACAAATTAGAAACTAAAGTTCCATGGAGAACTAATGTAATAGATGTTATTGTTTTTATGTCACTATTAAAATAATATTTAAGGATAAGTGATATTTCGTTTATTGTATTGTATTGTATTGAAGATACTTTTATGTGTAAAGTTCAAAATGTTGATTGTTTTCAATCCCTTACCTTTTAATTAGGGAACCTTAGTCCCCAGACTAAGTATCAGGTTGAAAAAAATACTGTGTTTGAAATCACTGGTTTTAATAACCGACTGAGTCAGTTAACATCTATCAGTAAACACTCCTGCACATTTTATCCTAACATTAATTTCTTGAAATATTTCTGGTTTGTTTAGCCATTATTGTGGGAGCAAAAGGACTCTGTCCCGATAGATAAGTGACCTGTTCAGTTTATTACAGATAGATTCAAGTATTCCGGGCTACTTGATGCCTACCTCACTTTGTGACTCTGTGTGAGATCTGATTTTGTGCCCAAGACCTATAAAATACTAGGTTGAAAACTCATAGTTTCACTCAGCGTTTTGTATTCAGCAAAGCCACTCCAGGCTGAGTCACCCCAACACTGGGACTGAGAGGGCTTCACAAAAAAGCTAATGCCAGGAATGTTCCATTTGAAATGATGCCCCCTCAGCTAATGGCCCAGGTGTTTGAAAGGAGAGAGAGAGGGAGAGAGAGACCCTCCCCACACCACCAGCACCACCACATCCCATCTAGGTGTTAGTAAGATCATTACTTTTTCGTTGTTTACAGTTTGGGGGTAAAGAAAGGTAGATCCTTTGTGCAATGTATTACATTCTCCATCCCACCTGCCACGCACCGGCACTTAGATCCTTATCCCGCTGCGCCTGACGAATGGCAGTTCCCAGCCTCTTGCCTCCCCAAGCAGGCACAACTATCCAGATCTGTGGCTGACTTCCAGTGCCAGTTTGCTTCGTCACTCCCAAAGTCTTCAAAGCCTTTCTGTAAGCACCTAGCCAACTTCATTTCACGTAAAGTTCAGTTACTTCCTTAGAACCAAATACTATATAATTCTGTAATTTCTGAAGTGTTAATAGAGAAATAGTAAATACCTAAGCCCAATAGGAGATCATTTATTTTCTTTTTTTAAAAAGAGGAAAAAAAGACATAAAGCTCTGAAAAGTTTTCATTTTTCTTCAGTAAGCTAGGATGCAGATGTGGTCGCTCAGGACTGGTTTAAACCAGTGCTCCAACATAATTAGTAAGATGGAGACTAGAAAGAGGCCACCAAGTCATACCTGCCTCCAGGCATTAAACTTTATAGAGGGCCTGTCTTTTGTGTTCCATTTAAACTATTGCTGTAATCACTATGGGTTTGCTTCCCTCAGCACTAAATATGGTGGTTTCCGTAACTTCCCAGTCCTTAACATTCTAGTGTTGAATTCATAACTGTAACCTTTCCTCTTCCGTAGGGATTTATTTCCTTTGGCATCTTCGGATTGGACAGACATTTAATCATTCTGCCTTTCAAAAGAAGGTAAATTTAGTTTTGAAATAAATCTGTATCTGTAATGACAGATAATGACAAGGCCATTCTATTAAGATACTGATATTTTTTAAACCTTCAGTAACTGCTAGGAGACTACAGAAAGGGTAAATTTTAAACACTGAAGAAAGGTTATATGTTGATTCACATATCTTTTGTTAATAACTATGGAGAAAATATTGGGAGAACTCTGATTAATCCAACATTGTCATTTGCATTTTAACAAGAAATGATGGATGCAGACTTCTACCTATGCCATTAACTACGTAAAGTAAAATGAAACTTATAAGTGTATTTAGAGGGGCACCTGGGTGGCTCAGTGGGTTAAAGCCTCTGCCTTCGGCTCAGGTCATGATCCCAGAGTCCTAGGATCGAGTCTCAAATCGGGCTCTCTGCTCAGCGGGTAGTCTGCTTCCTCCTCTCTCTCTGCTGCCTCTCTGCCTACTTGTGATATATGCCTACTCTGTCAAATAAATAAATTAAATCTTAAAAAAAAAAAAGAAGTGTATTTAGAAATGGAAATTATTGATGTTTTACCCCCAAACGTCTGTATTTGACAATATAGATTCTCCTTTGATATTAGGATTTCTCTTTCTATCAAACTGACAATTTATAGAAAACTCATTCTCTTCTTTCTAAATTTTTTTTAGTTGCTTGATGAAGAGTTTCTTTGGATTCATATTGGGAATTTCTTTGTAATAATAATGATAGTGTGAATACAATAATGAAGTGGGAATTCTCCAACTTGGGAGTGGCAGGAAAGGGGGGGCACAAGACTTTGTATATCCTCATTTGTTTTCAAAGTCAAAATTAGTAGAAATTGGAAGTACTAGTGGATTTTATCCAAACAACTATATAAAGAGTGCCCAGTAGATGGTCACTCTTCTTTCTTTTCCTTCTTCTTTTTTGTCATCATTGATATCATTACATTATTAAGATGTCACTACTAGGGTCATAATCATTTCATTAAAAAGAAAAGCGTAATAGAAAAGTCACTGAACTTAGTTATCAGCTTCATAATGTTGACTGGGTAAAAAAGTCAACAGATCAATTGTCCAACGTTACAGAACAGAATCATTCTGTATTCCAGATCCCAGTATTTGTCTCCGTGGTACTGAAATTGGAAAATGATTAAATAGTTGATCTCTGTAAATTATTTTTGCAGCTTAAAACAGTAGAATGTAGAATAAGAAAAGAACTTCTTTTATTGGCAGAAACTGAAATAGATCAAATATATCAGGAGGGTTTATAAAATGTTCAAGCCTCAAGTCTCCCACCCTGCCTCACATCACCCCCACCCCACCTGCTTGGACCAGGAAACCAAATGCAGGTTATGTCTTTGCTTCAGAGACTAACCATATCTGCATGTTGAAGATGATATCTTTGGAAGAGCCATGTTGATGGAGTGATAAGCAAGAAGGGGTTTCCCCTCAGTGTTTTCCTTTCCTTAAAAGTGGCCTCCATAAATTTTGGTTTTTAGACTTGAATTCCTATGGAATAATAAAGAGACAGCAGAAAACAGGGGTTCTCCTGTTCCTGAGGAAATAAAAATGACCTGTCAACAATTTATCCATTATCACCGTGACCTCTGTATCCGAAACATTGTCAAGGAAAGAAGGTAAGTACAAATTCCAGATAATTATATTTTTGATGATTAATTTTGGTTTGTAACAGGCTAAGTAATGTGGTTGTAACTAACTACATGGTTATTTTCAATAGCATATTTACATGTAAAAGTTAAAATAGCTATGGGTCAGTTTATAATTTGAGGAAGAGCATTTATAAGATTTTTATACTTTCTAACTGTTGTATAACTTCTGATTTCCATATAAAATGTGAAAACTAATTGAGAATGAATCAAGATGTAGTCAAATATTAACATTAACTTCATATTGGCCATTAGTATCTCTCATAAAACTACGAGATACACTGAATTTAGATGTGGCTTTCTATTCTCCATCTCCTACCGGTACGTTATTTCATATTACTAATGACATTGTCAAGAAAATGAAATGAAATTGTCTTTTAATTAATTCTGCTGCTTATTTTTCCCTTCAAGTCCTAATCTTCAGTCTATGACATCATATTTATTCTTCTAATCCTTAAGGTATGGAGCATGCAGCAGGAAATGAATGTTACAGTGCCATGACTTTTGGTTGTTATAAAAGAGGGAAAAAAAATAACATAAAGAGCCAAGTACTTTCATGTCTGTAACTGTGTATTTGAAAATTTATGCATATTACCACTCAGATGCTATATTTACACATATTTACACATATTATGACAGTATATTTTATTATAAGTATATAATTTTTATTTTTATAAATAAATACTTATTTTATTATGAATATATAATTTTTACCAGTATAATTTTATTATTATGCCAGTATATTATTATAAACAAAAGGTAGCCTGGTATAGCTAGTGGAAAGGGGACTCACTGGTCAGACACTGATCCCAGAGGCCAGCTCCTGAGTCTGCGACTTACTAGCTCTGTGAATTGGGCCAGTTCGATTTTCTAAACCTTTGTGTTCCTCTTTTCTAAAGTTAGATAACACATCTTTGAATTGGATAGCAAAATCTATATGATGGTCCTGTCCTCGCTCAGTTTCTGGGAATGGTCAACTATGAAGAAAAGTTAGTTTCTTACCCTTAAAGACCCATGAAGAGAATGATTTCAAAGTTCCATCTGTGGATACTTCCAACGATTTACAATGATTTTTTTTTTTAAAGAAGAAAGGGCACTCCACTTAAGAAAGGCCCACTGTGACAGCCTACCTTCGGAAGCATGGCTTTTGCTTCCAGATGAAGAGGCTCTAGCTGGTGGCCCTGTCCCTCCACGTTCTGTACGGCGGCACATTCCCTGCCACTCTGTATGGCTCCGTGTGCTGCGATTGGAGCTGCCTGGTCAGTCATCAGGAAGCAATTATTATTCAGTTGGTGTCTGGGGTTATAAGGTGTTGGGCCATAAGTTAAAAATCCACAAGCAGGGAGAAGGATCAGACAAGAGGTTGTAATAGCCAGGCTTTTGTTCAAAGTGATATCTGTTGTTGCAAAGCAGAAATTAAGACGTTACTAAGCAAAATACTGATGTTAAAATATTTTATGTCCTTGAGAAGATCTTTCATGTCTATTAATCTCTTTTCTAATTTTTATATGGAACGCTATATTCATTGGTGGTTAACTGGTCTAAAATGTCTGTCACCTTTTTCTCGTTTCATCTTGATTTTCATCCGCTGTTACATGTTGTCAAGCACCGCAGGTTTTACAGCTTGACTAATGCTTGTGGACAGACTCATGTTATCTCTTACCTATTTGTATGAAAACCTACAGAATTCCTTTAATTGGTTCTTTTACATTTTCCTCCCCCATTGTTTATTTTGTCATATGTGAGGTACCCCTTATTTGCATTAGGAAGACAGATTTTAAATAATCAAGAAACAGATTCATTATCAAAGTACATTTTCAAGACCCAACATTTGTAGCAAGATAGCTCACACTTCCTTACTTCCTAATGCATATTCTTTTTTTTTTTTTTTAAGATTTTATTTATATATTTGAGAGAGAGTGAGCGAGATCACAAGCAGGCAGAGAGGCAGGCAGAGAGCTCAGCAGAGAGCCCGATGCAGGGCTTGATCCCAGGAGCCTGGGATCGTGACCTGAGCCAAAGGCAGAGGCTTAACCCACTGAGCCACCCAGGCGCCCCCCCCCCCCAATGCATATTCTTGACGAATGTTATCAGTAAGGTTGTCTTGCAGCAGAAGGCAAGAAGAAAGACTACTTGTGGGCACTGTGATAAACAGAAAATAATGATGTTTGATTTGAGTAGTTTAGTTAAAATGTCACTTCTTAGGAGCTTACAAAAAATATTATTTAATGTTCCTGAGATAATTAAGTGACCTCTTATACCTAAGAGTATAACTTATGAAATGAACAATATTCAGCTGTCTACAGAATGGATCTGATTGTAAAAGACCAGGTACTATAAAAAGAATGCTTCTTTGTAGACACATTTACATTATGTCAGGGTTTTTTTTACATGTTTCTGTTTTCACAAGCATTATTGGCATTTTTTTCTGGTGGATCTTTCTAGGGTCAGGTGAGTTAACAAACCCTTTATATTTAGAATAGTTTCATTCCTGCCACACTTTTAACTATCATGCTGTGTTTCCCTGTCTCCTGTTTTTCCTTGCTTGTCCTCTATCATGCAGTGCTGATACCAGGTTTACAGAACATATGGGTGAAACATTCCTTTGACATACAGGTGTGGTGCAAAGACGTCTGCTGGGACCTTCTGTGGCTGTGACCTGGTGAACTGGCTCATTGAAGTTGGCCTTGCCTCTGACCGCGGTGAAGCTGTGATATATGGAGATAGACTGGTGCAAGGGGGAGTCATCCAACATATTACCAACGAGTATGAATTTCGGGATGAGTACTTGTTTTATAGATTTCTTCAAAAGAGTCCTGAACAGAGTCCTCCTACTATTAATGCAAACACACCCCCACAGGAAAGATATAAAGAGATTGAGCATTCATCCCCATCCCCTCGGACCTAAGTTATGAAGGAGACAACCCCGGGCCATATCCTAGCCCCAGATCTGTTTCTTATAAGCTGTGTGACCTTGGGCAAATCACAACCTTTCTGAATCTCAGTTGCCTCATCTGTAAAATTTGGTGAGATGTGTTCCTACCCCATGTGAACATTTTGTGATTTCATGTGTATGGAAAACTCACAGGAAACTGAGTTAGGAAAAAGAGAAAACCAAGTCAAAATTTAAAGTTCTGATAGTAAGTATAATAAATACTATAAACTAGTTATGTCAGCATTTTAAAACATTGCTTCCTGCATCTGTTTGCTATAGTTTCAAAGTCGACATCCAATGTACTTGTGCTTTAAATCGCCAAATTTCGCAGGTATACTGCTGGCAGGAAATGGACCTTAAATTATGACAGCTTTGCACTTACTAATAGCATCTCCTGAAAAAGAATTTTAATGATTCTGATAAAAGGGCTCCTTATTCTGTTTTTCCCATTTTCTTGACAAACAGCACTCATTAAAACTAGAAGCAATATTTTTTTAAGTTCATTTTTTTCTTGCTTTTGTATCCGAAGTACTAATCTGTGCCACACAAGGCAAATAAGAACCACCATAAATAATATCTTCAAAATCCATCAACAGAAGTGTAATCTTTAACTTTTGTACTTAAGAAAATTTCATCAGTTCTGTTTAAATTTTATCAACAAAATTATTTTCATATATCAATTCTGGTGTATGCACAAAGCATTACAGTGCAGAAAGATAGCCCTATCAACATATTCCCTGTAGTTAAAAAGAAAAAAACTATATAGTTCAAGTCAAGATTTTAAAACATCCTTTTACATCTAGAATTTGGTCTTTTTAAAGTAGCCATGTATAAAAATCTATAAACTTGAAAATTATTCAGTGTTGCCCTCAGATAAGCTTTATCTCCAGAAAATTAAGATGAGATCTATTCACGTGACCTTTGAACCTCTGCTTAATTATTAGGTGTTAGTGCTTATTTAAAACATGTTTCAAGTATTTATTTTTCTCATATTTTTAATGTCTCATGTAAAAGCCATTTAGAGAATAATTTATAGATTTAAATCATTGTCCTTTTAATGCAACAAATATGTAATTTAAAAAAAACAACAACCTGCATGGAAGCCTGGTGTATTTAATGAGTAAATTACACTTTATTGTGTAGTATTAACCTGTACCAACTTTATATTATAATTAGGTGATGAGGATGTTTTTTCAGCAGAACTATGTTGCTGCAAGACCTTTTTTTTTTTTTTTAATGACCATATTATAAGTCTCAGAATGCTCAGGAGTAAGCATAAAGTTTCACTGTTATACAAGGAAACTTTTATACTGACAGCAGTACAGATATTAATTCACATGCATGCAGGCAACTCAAACTGGAGAATTTGTTTTGTGAAAAACGCATACTACACATGTTCTATTATTTGCATGAAGGGAATAAGCATCTTTTTCCATGGGAAACACTAAGAGAAAACTCTGGATCTGAACGATCTGAGGTTTCAGATAAAGGCTTTTTAAGGGATATTTTTAGGATTATGGATATGCTAATTTTATTAAATAAAAATATTTGTAACTTTTACTCTCACTGACAAAGCAAGTTTCTCAATAAAATACCTATTTTAACTTGCATTGCCAACATCTTTTCTTTGAGTAATCTGAAAAATGGAGAAGCCATCACCAAGGTCTTTTCTTTAAGTTTTCAATGTTTTTAAGATTTTATTTTTTTAGAGTGAGACAGAAAGAGCATGAGCAGGGGGAGGGGGAGAGGGCCAAGGAGACTCCCCACTGAGAGTGAAGCCCTTCATGGGGCTTGAGGTGGGGCTCGATCCCAGGACCCTAAGACCATGACCTGAGTCAAAATTAGATGCTTAACTAAATGAGCCACTCAGGTGGCCCTCAGTGTTTTCTTAAATGGGTCTCCTGAGATTGTTCTGTTCTTTGTGACCCTATGCATGGGGATCCCGTATGCACAGAGCTTTGCCCAATAATGCACTCAGTAAGTACTTTTTATTAATGAATTAATATGACAGAGTCCTTTTCACATTCCATTATATTTAATATACAGGATCACAGCTGAGAAAATTACCTGATAGAATTTTTATTAAAATCTACCCCTTTTAGGTGCTGGGTTGGCTCAGTTGGTAGAGCATGCAACTCTTGATCTCAGGGTCATGAGTTCAAGCTCTGTGTTGTGTATAGAGAACTTAAAAAAAAAAAAAACTACCCCTTTTAGGCTAATATTCAATATGTAAGTTCATTTCTTTGTTCTGATTAATTCCATGACTACATTTTGTTTAAACTTCAGTAGTTTTAGGGGCACCTGGGTGGCTCAGTGGGTTAAAGCCTCTGCCTTTGGCTCAGGTCATGATCTTAGGGTCCTGGGATCGAGCCCTGCATCGGGCTCTCTGCTCAGCAAGGGGCCTGCTTCCCCCTCTCTCTCTGCCTACTTGTGATCTCTGTCTGTCAAATAAATAAAATCTTAAAAAAAAAAAAAAAACCTTCAATAGTTTTAGAATAAGGTAGAGTGTGCTTGGTATTTAAAAAAAAAAAAAGAAAGAATGATGATTAATGACATTAAGTTTATAAGAGCAAGAAAAATGTAAAACTATTACTTTACATGTTTGCTATGCAAAATATAGCTCTTAGTTTTTGCCCCTTCAATTTTCATATGATGTAAAATATTAAATGACTTTAGACCACTGGTCATAGGTAGTCAAGTGATGTCTCGTGGTTGGAAACACAGTTCAGGATCAGAAATGTTATCACCATTCTTCAGGAAAAGGTGAGATGATCAATTTCTATGATTGGGGGGTGCCTGGATGGCTCAGTGGGTTAAAAACCTCTGCCTTTGGCTCAGGTCGTGATCCCAGGGTCCTGGGATCAAGCCCCGCATTGGGCTCTCTGCTCAGCAGGGAGCCTGCTTCCCTTCCTCTCTCTCTGCCTGCCTCTCGGCCTACCTGTGATCTCTGTCAAATAAATGAATAAAATCATTTTTAAAAAAACTTTAAAAAATAAAAAATTAGAAAAAAAATTTCTATGATTGGTATGAGAAAACCCTGAAGTAATTAATTAAAAAGAGAAAACATTCACTCTGTTGAATCTATTTCTGGCAAATTTTACAAGTAGAAACTAAATTTTCAAAATTTTAGGCTGCATAATTATTTCTAGGACAAAATTTTTGGTTGATCAACAAAACTAAAAGACAATCTACTGAATGGGAGAAGATATTTGCAAGTGACATAACTGAAAAAGGGTTAGTATCCAAAATATATAAAGAACTTATGCAACTTGACACCAAAAAAACAAATAATCCAATTAAAAAATTGGACACAAGACACAGACATTTCTCCAAAGAAGACATATAGATGGTCAATAGACACATGAAAAGATGCTCGACTTCACTCACCATCAGGGAAATGCAAATCAAAACCACAGTAAGATGTCAGCTCACACCTGTCAGAATGGCTAAAACCAAAAAACACGAGAAACAAGTGTTGGCAAGGATGGGGAGGAAAAGGAACCCTCATGCATTGTTTGTGGGAATACAAACTGGGAAAATGCAAACTGAGGAAAACAGTATGGAGGTCCTTCAAAAAATTAAAACTAGAAAAAAATAAAAAATGGAACTACCATTTGGTCCAGGAATTGTACTGAGTATTCACCTAAAAAATAAAAAAACACAAATTTGAAAGGATATATGCATCCCTATGTTTAATACAGCATTATTTGCAATAGTTAGCCAAATATCTATCAATAGATGAATGGATAAAGATGAGGCGTGTGTGTGTGTGTGTATATATATATTCATTATTATATATAGAGAATATATGTATATATTCAATATATATATTGAATATATATATTCATTATTATGGGTGAACTATATACACACACACACACACACACACATATATAAAATATTCATCCATAAGAAAAAATGAAATCTTGCCATTTGCAACAACATGGATGGATCTAGAGAATATGATGCTAAGCGAAATAAGTCAGTCAGAGAAAGACAAATACCATATGATTTCACTCATATGTGAAATTTAAGAAACAAAACAAAGGGAAAAAAAAAGAAACCAAAGACAAACTGTTAACTATAGAGAACAAACAGATTGGGGCAGAGGGAATGATGGGTGAAACAGGTGAAAGGTATTAAAACTACACTTATCTTGGTAAGCACTGAGTAATAGATGGAATTGTTGAATCCCTATATTGTATACCTGAAACTAATACAAAACTGTATGTTAATTATACTGGAATCGAAATAAAAATAAAATTTTGGTTGAAGATTAATACATAAATTGCTATTTTCACCAAAGATCAAACAAACGAACTTTTTCTAAAGTACTCAATTTATTAAATTATTCCTTGGGTTTATTACATCATGGTAAATATAAAGCCTATCACTTAAGGGTTCACCAAAAAGAAAAAAACCAAAAGCTTAATTTTAGCTACTAAATTTTTTTATTTAAGAAATACATGAAATTTAAGAAAACCTTAAATTTTCTAAACTATACCACAAGGCATTAATTACCCACACAATTACCAAAACCCAAATACCACATTGGATTTAGAGAGTGAAAGTCTCCCAAACGGTTTCTTAATTAATTCACACATCCTTACAATAATCCTTGTATTTAGGGAGTTGTTATTCCCATTTTGAATATGGAAAAAGTCAACAAGTTGACCTGTGACTTTACAAAGGTTACTAAGTAGATAAATTGTCTAAGTAATTTGCTCAACTTTACAGAGGACTGTATAAGTTACTTCCATCAGCACTCAAATGCTCATTTAGCAAATATTTACTGAGCATGTAGCTTGTGCCAACACCGTGTTGAATACTGAGCACACAACTGTGGGAACAAAGATGGTTCCGAGCCTCATAAAGCTTCTATATTACTGTGAAAGACAGGCGTTAGACACATAATTACACTTGTGATCAGGATCACATGTGGCTCTGAGAGTGTGTAGCAACAGACTTGACCCTGTGGTATGGGGAAGGCTTTCCTGAGGAATTCATGTTTCAGCGAAGTTCTAAAGGTTGAAAGGAACTACTGACATAAAAGAGGAGCACGCGAAAAGAATGATGCAAGTAGGGGTTTATAGCCATTGTGAAAGAACTGGGTACATTCGTGGATTTGGAAGAGCAGCATAGGAAGAGCTTTTTAGAAAGGGGAATGCAAATTTATGCTGGCGCTGTGGAAAACAGTATGGAATTTCCTTCGAAAAGTTAAAAATAGAATTACCATATGATCCAGTAATTCAGCAACTGGGTATTTACTCAAAGAAAACAAAAACATTAATTTAAAAAGATATATGCACCCCTCTGTTTATTGCAGCATTATTTACAATAGCCAAAATGTGGAAGCAACCCAAGTGTCCATATATACATGAATGGGTAAAGAAGTTGCAGTATGTATACATACAACGGAATATTATTCAGCCATAAGAAAGAAAGAATGAAATCTTGCCATTTGCACCAACATGGATGGACAGACGGTAAAATGCTAAGTGAAATAAGCCAGTGAGAAAAAAAACAAATACCATATTATTTCACTCATATGTAGAATTTAAGAAACAAAACAGATGAACACCAAAAAGAAGAAACAGACTTAAGTACAGAGAACTGGTGGCTGCCAGGAGGGAGGTGGATGGGGGGAATGGATGAAATCAATGAAGGAGGGCGCCTGGGTGGCTCAGTGGATTAAGCTGCTGCCTTCGGCTCAGGTCATGATCTCAGGGTCCTGGGATCGAGTCCCGCATCAGGCTCTCTGCTCAGCAGGGAGCCTGCTTCCCTCTCTCTCTCTCTCTCTCTGGCTGCCTCTCTGTCTACTTGGGATTTCTCTCTGTCAAATAAATAAATAAATCTTTAAAAAAAAAAAAGAAATCGATGAAGGAGATTACAAAAAAAAGAAAAAAACACTGGCAAAACTGTAGTAAGATATAGATGGGAAAGATCAGCAGGATCTTTTTGATAGTTGTTAAGGATTGGGACTTATTTCAATGATTCTTTAAAAGAGTTTTAGACTCAACAATAAGAAAAGGAACAACCTGATTTTAAAAATGAGCAAAAGATCTGAACAGATATGTCACCAAAGAAGATGGCAAATAACCATATAAAAAGGTGCTCTGCTTCGTATATCATAAGCAAATTAAAACAATGAGATACTACTACACACATATGAGATGGCCAAAATCCAGAACACTGACAATACCTAATGACAAGGATGTGAAGGAACAAAAACTCTCATTCATTGCTGGTGGAATGCAAAATCATAGTCACTCTGGAAGATAGTGTGGCAGTTTCTTACAAGACTAAACATACTCTTAGCATACCATCCAGCACTCATGTTGCTGGGTATTTACCCAAATAAACTGAAAACTTATGTCTACACAAAAACTGGCACACAGATGTTTATAGCAGCTTTATTCATAATTGCCAAAACATGGAAGCAACTAAGATGTCTTTCAATAGTGGGCATCAGCAACCAAGATATCCAGACAATGTAATGTTATTCAGCACTAAAAAGAAATGAGCTCTCAAGCCATAAGAAGACATGGAGGGACCTTAAATGCATATTACTAAGTAAGTTAAAGAGCAAATGAGAAAAGGCTACATACTGTATGATTCCAGCTATGTGATATTCTAGAAAGGGCAAAACTATGGAGACAGTAAAAAAGATAAGTAGCTGTCAGGGATTTGGGGAGGGAGAGATGAATAGGTAGAGCACAGATGATATTTAAAGGAGTAAATCTACTCTGTCTGATACTATGATCATTAATACACATCATTGTAGTTGTCCAAACCCATAGAAGGTACATTGAGTGAACCCGAATGTAGACTATGGATTTGGAGCAATAATGATATGTCCATATAGGTTCATCAGTTATAACAAATGTACTGTTCTAGTGTGGGATGTTGATAGAGGGGGATGCTGGAGGTGGGACAGGAGGTATATGGGAACTCTATTTTCTGTTAAGTTTTGCTCTAAATCTAAAACTTGCTATAAAAAATATTTTCTTAAAAAGTTTTAGGAGGGGGCGCCTGGGTGGCTCAGTGGGTTAAAGCCTCTGCCTTCAGCTCAGGTTGTGAACTCAGGGTCCTGAGATTGAGCCCCGCATCGGGCTCTCTGCTCAGTGGGGAGCCTGCTTCTTCCTCTATCTCTCTGCCTACTTGTGATCTCTGTCTGTCAAATAAATAAATAAATAAAAATCTTAAAAAAAAAAAAAGTTTTAGGAGGGCAATTCATAATTAGATTTACATTCCTTAGAGATCAGTCAGTCTGTGGAGACCCATGTGAATGGAGATAGAGAACAAGAATGGGTATAGGAAAGAGTTAGCTGCAGTTGTCCAGGTGAAAGATGGTGCTAACTGAGTCTAGGGTGGTGTGGGAAGAGAAAGAGAAAATATGTTAGCCCTAGGGAGAGAAATAAGATTCAAGTATGTGTCCCTGGATAAATGAATGGACTCCTTCCCCTTAGTTTCCTCATATATTAAGAGAGAGAAGAGAGGTGTAGGGGTTGGCCAGGGGTCTTCATGATTTGGGGAGAAGCTAACACTGAACCATATCTAAGGCAAACAGAATTAACTGAGTCCTTGAGACAAATATCTTTTCATTTGTAATGGCAGCCCTGTATTAGACAAGAACAACATCAGACAGATTATGGTTGTTATGAAAGAACTTTTAAAAAAAATTTCCTGGCACTCTTTAGATACAGTGATTCACTACTTTAGTCATAATCCTAATTACAGTGACAGTAACCAATAAATATGATAATACCTAAAATAGATATTTGTAGAAACCAATAAATAGTGTTATTTTGAGTTGGATTTTTCTTTTGTTTATATTTGCAATTTTGAGTCCTCTCTACATAACTTTGACAAAGTTTTATAAACTTTGGGTAGATATTACTCATTTATAATGTTCACAATACGCTATACACTATAATGTTCTTAACGTTCATAATACACTAACGATCCTATTCATTGCCACTGTCTCACTCCTGTTGCTGTTTTTAACTGAGTGAACAGAAATAAAATTTGAGAAAGATTTGAGACACATAAATAGTGTCTCCTAAGATCTCGGTTCCCTTATCCCATTTCCTAATCCCCAGACAAGCTCTTCTAAAAATATTAAAGCCTATAAAGATGCATGGCTGAAAAACTGCTTGATAATTAGAGCTAAAAGCTCACCGGTCAGCCAAGCCTTGACAAAAAGCATGTTTGAGTTTAATAAAAGTGCATTTGCATAATTAATACATTATAATAAGACAATGTGTAAATTTAGGATATTTTGTTAGAGATGATTAGTATGTGCCTAATGAGAAAAACTCATTACTTGAGAAACAATATTTTCCATTACTAAAGAAAAATCTGCTTTCTGTAAATGAGAAAATTATTTGAGGCCAAACATAACTATAATAAACATAAATGTATGTATTATTTTAATATTTTTTGTTTTATGAAGAATTAAATATTTAATTATTACAATTTTTAAAAGGTATTATGGCTAAAAAAAAAAATAGGCAAATAAATACATGAAATACCTCCTGGATATCCCATGATATACATGCCTAATTCCAATGTTATTTTCATTCTCAATATTTCAGCAAGGCTATATGTAGTTCTCATAGGCCATTAATGTAAATGCTATTAAAGAATAATCAGATCTGCTTAAATTAGGTTATCATTTACCAATGATAACATTGTGATAGATGATAGATGATAGGTGATAGATTCTGACTTTAAAGAAGATTGCTCACCATACATGACCACTAAGGACTAATGTTTGACTTATAAATTCTAATTTCATCTTTTGCACACTGAGGAAAGAGATTAACTATTTTATCCACATCAAGGTGCTTGTTTTGAAGAATTGATTCCATCTCTTTGAATAGGTCTTTCTCCAGTTTCTTCATGTTGTCCAACAAGGTTTTGGCTTTTTCCTAAACAATTAAAAATAAAAATAAATAAACACATACACATACACATACAAGTCTAACCAAATTCTACAGACAAGATTTGTTCATTCTGGGTTCTACTTCTAGTTTGGTTCCCTTCCTCTTATTCTTTAGATATAGAAGGAATGAAATGCTTTGGGAAAAATCATTGTTCTAGATTGAATTAACAGATTAACCCCAATTTACTAGGTATTTTAAATTGAAAATAGTAGAAAAGATAAGAATAGTTGTGTAGGATTAGTCTATAAGCAAGAAACCTAAAAGACAAATAATAGGACAATTGAAATTATGAAATTGTGATGGGGAAGGTTGCTAAAAATTGAGGCTAAGTTCTTTATGAAGTTGGAGCTTCTATACTTAAAATCAATATTATCAGATTAAAGAAAGGAAAAAGAACAGCAATATTCAAAGGAAAGAACAACTAAAAGAAAAGACATTTTTTCGATGATTCCTCCCTGTGATTTCTCTGTTTCAAGAAGGGGGGTAGGGGAACAGTCATGACTTTTACAGAATGAAGCAATTTTTAAGTTATTGACGAATTACCATAACCAGTTTTAGAATAGGTACTGAAAGGAAAAGTATGTAAGAAGAAAGTTATTAGAAAATAAGGATAATTTTTAAAATCTGAACAATTATGGGGCAGAACTTCACAAGACAAAGATTTTTAACCTTAATATGGACTTTAAAATAAAATTGTATTGACTTTTTCTAAGAAACGCTATATTAGATAACAGTGGGAAAAATGTATTTTGTCTATAAATGGCATTGGAATAATTAGTCAGCTCTTGGAAAACAAAGAGTAGGATCCCTACTTCATAACAGACACAAAAATAAATTTCCCCAAATTAAAGAACTAAATATTTTTTTCAAATACACATATACATACTGGAAGAAAATACAGAAGTTTTATTTATTTTGAAGTGAGGCTGGCCTTTTCAAGCATAAAATCAAGATGCCTTAAAGGAAAAGACTAACAAATGTAATTGACTAAACATAAAACAATGAACTGAGACAAAAAATTTGCAATATAACAAAGACTCAAAATTCACATATTTTTGCCTCTTTGAAGCAAAAGACAAAAACAACCAAGAAACCACTGAAAAGTAGGCTAAGGAAAAGAAGCATTTAAGTCATTTAAGAGGAAATACTAATGGCCAATAAACATATGAGAAGATTTCTAACCTCATTAATAATCAAGAAATGTAAATTAAGGGGCACCTGGGTGGCTCAGCTGGTTAAATGGCTGCCTTCAGCTCAGGTCAAGATCTTACTTAGGGTGCTGGGATGGAGCCTCCTGCTCTTGCTTCTCCCTCTTTCCTCACCCCTACCCACCACTCATGCTCGTGATCTCAGGCTCTGGCTCTCTCTTTCTCTCAAATAAAATCTTTAAAAAAAATGTAAATTAAAAGTCAGTAGCATTGACTCTAAGACATAAAAGTAGATTAGAACCAGAGAAAGACAAACAACGTAAGATTTCACTTAGACGTGGAATCTAAAAACCAAAACAAATGAATGAACAAACAAAAAGCAGAAATAGACCCATAAATACAGAGCAAACAGATTGATGGCTGCCAGAGGAGAGGGGAGTGAGGGGGAGCAAAATGGGTGAAGAGGAGAGGGAGATACAGATGTCCAGTTATGGAATGAATAAGTCATAGGGATAAAAGGCACATAAAAAATATAGTTACTGGTATTGTAATAACATATGGTGATAGACGGCAGCTACACTTGGGGTGAGCATAGTATAATGTACAGAATTGTCCAATCTCTATACTGTACACCTGAAACTAATGTTAACATTGTGTATCAACTATACTTAAATTAAAAAAAATAGACTAGAACCCAGCTCTTTGACACTTCTTCCCTTAAATTCTATTCTTTCCACTGCTTTCTGTTGTCAATCTAACATTTAATGTCTATTAAAGCCTAAAATACTAACAACAGCTTTTAAATTTTAATTCCAGTATTGCTCAGAAAACTGTCAATCAGCAATTTAATGAAACAAAAATTTAATAATAAGTCTACAAAATCAACCTACCAGACGCAGCATTAAGGGGGAAAGGAAGCTGACAACTCTTGAGAACTATAGTAAGCAGTTAGTGCAGTGTGGAGGCTGCTCAGGGAGGAACAAGGGAAAATGCCCCCAGAGCCAACAGTCTGAAACACATCACTGAAGAACGTGAGCAAGAAGAGCCAAAGGGCTCATCATTCTTCACAGGGCTGTGCTGAGTCTAGAGGGTAAGCCAAGCCCACACAGTGTACGGCAGTGTATGGCCAGTGGACTGCGCTCTCATCGACACATGTGATGGGCTTCTAAGACAAACTGCTTGCCTCTCACTCCATGCCACCAGGCTACAAAAAGTGTTTATGCTCTAAGTTTTCATTTTTCGTTTAAAGATTTATTTAAAGGAGGGGAGGGGCAGAGGGAGAAGAAGAGAGACTCTTAAGCAGACCCCTTGCTGAGCATGGGGCCCACACATGGCCGATGCTTGGCTCCATGTCGGGCTCAATCTAATGACCCTGAGATCACGGCCTGAGCTGAAACCAAGAGTCACATGCTAAACTGACTTTGTCACCCAGGCATCCCCACAGTCAAAGTTTGAAGTGAAAGCAAAGTAGCCCAAAATAAATTAAGAACAGTGTCAAGAATTCACAGCAAATAGAAGGTCTGGACAGAACTCTCTGCTTTTAAGTGTAAGCAAAGCAGGTCGGGGAATGGCAACTGTGCCAACATACTACAGACAAAAGCAAGTAAATAATTACCTGAAGGACAATTAATTTAATTAATATTACATAGAATGTATGTGTAGATACATATATGTATATATATAGTATATGTATATGTATATACTTTATATATACATATAAAGTATATGTATATACTTTGATGAATTAAAAGAAATTATAGATGATAGAAATCAGGAGCTGGTATAAACAGGTGAGAAAAGGTATAAGATGGCCAATCTTTTCCTTCACTGAAGGAAATGAGTTGATGGTTCTGCAAAAAAAACTTTGGGTAGCCCTTCTATTTCCTTCTAGTCTATTTTTTAATAGACTAGAAGGCTAACAGACCTCTAAGGCTGGGTGCCTGGGTGGCTCAGTTGGTTAAGCAACTGCCTGTGATTCAGGTCATAATCCTGGAGTCCCAGGATCGAGTCTCACATCAGGCTCCCTGCTGAGCAGGGAGCCTGCTTCTCCCTCTGACCCCCCAACCCAAGCATGCACTCTCTCTCTCTCTCTCTCTCATTCTCTCCCAAATAAATAAAATCTTTTTAAAAATCAATCTAAGGCTATATGATTACAAACATTATGTAAGAGGCCATGTTAACTGCCCTCCAGTAGCTTTGTCATTTTTGGTGTGAGATATAAATGAAGTAAGCTGCTTAAACTACCCAAGCCTCAGATTCCTTATCAGTAAAATGGATATAATAATAGTAGCTGCTCACAAAGAATGTGAAGATTAAATAAAATATTCTGCGTAATGGTACCATGATCCTGGTGGATAGTAAGTGCTCAGTAAATGTGAAGTACTGTTACTACATTTAATACATTAACTTCCCTGAAAGATTCACAATGCATTTTTAACAACTATTTTTAAACTTCGGTTACAACTCTATAATCTAAACATCTAAACGATTTTTAAACCTATTTTTAGATGAAGGAAGGAAAGAAAGCTGAAATTCCGAAGTTCAAAATGTGGATTGAATCATACTTGAAACTATTCTTAATGACAAAACAGAATATAATTTAATCATACCTCCTTTTTATCTATTACTTCCAATGCCTGTTGATGTTTTTGGTAGAGTGGGTGTCTTCTGTCAGGCTTAAACTGAAAACGTGGCCTCTTTTTAACTGGATCTTCATGTCCAAATGTTGGTGAACTCGTATCCAAGAGTTGTGGAATATTTGGTACAAATATGAAAGGCTTAAAAACGGATCTAGAAGAAAAAGTCTTCAATAATTGGCTTATGGGGATATAAAAATATTTAGCATCATTCTAAATCTTTTAAGATTCCCTCTAGTTTCTATTAATTTCTTACATATTAGTTGTTCTTGTCATACTAGTTATACCCATGCTGTCTGTCTTGGTACACTGGGCTCTTCTTTGGGGCTGGGAAACACACTTTTTTTAGCCCTGTATTCCCAGGAACCTAACAAAGGGGCTGGCACAGAAACAGTCCCAAGTGAAATTATAGTTCATCATTTTATACTGCAAACTCCACAGCTGAAGGGTAAGAACAATCCTCAGTACTACAGATTGAGGATTAGGATTTGGAAAGAAAAAGAGCAGCAGTATTAATAAGGTATTCATGAGTCTCATCCAATATTCTTGAAAATATCTTTACTAACACAAAAGACCATAATACCAGGAGATAGTGACTATAAGATCATTTCTAAATATAGTGCACATTAAGTTCTATGAGAGACACTAATGACTAGTCTGTACAAATCCTATTTGAGATATAACTTCAACTACTGATGGTTTAAATTTTATATGCGTGTATTTTCTAGATATGAGTAGATAAGTAACCACCTAAATCTGGCACAACTACATCATTTAATATTTTACTGTTATTAATCATCTAATATTGTAATATTGAATCTGCAAAAGAAAACCATCTACCTTACTTTTCTTGACAACTTTAAATATATGTGGGGGAAGAGATAACTGCATATAAGAATCTGTTAACATATTGTAATACTGTACTATAAAAATGAAAATAGCTATGGCAGTTATGTACATGTGATAATGGAATACTACAACCTGAACAGAAAATGCATACAAAAATAACTGTCATATTTGTGTAAGAAAAATTTAGCCTGGCAAAATCACCAAGGACTAGTGACTACCCTACTCCCTGACCCTTTGCTGGTTTATGATATTTTATGACTTTACCTCTCAGGATCAGGAGTCCCTGTGAAGAAGTGAATGCAAGGAAGGCTGGAGTCTTGAGGTAAAATAGAAACCATGCTTGCGGTGGTCAGGAATTCTCCCTCCATATTAATGCCACTTGGTTTATCTCGGAGAATGTCCATCATTGTTTCAAAAGTTATATTTCCTAGGGAATTCATTTTTAAAAATCATCAAATACATATGAATTTGTAGACTGATATACTATAAATATGAACTGCTTTCTCTATTGATAGTATATAACATGAGATAATGATCTAGGGATAAATTAGATGTTAACTACAAACAAACCTTATATCATAACTATTAGTCTCATTCTGCTGTTGTAAGGAAGATTTTTTAGAAAAATATAAAATACAAAGTCTCAAAACCACTTAGGTAAAATCGTAACTTCCTAAGAAGGAATAAAAAATGCAAAATATGCTCAGTCTTGTCCTTGATAAAAAAAATTTTAAGGTGAATTTAGTTAGCATTGCAGTATCAGTAACTACTATCTGAGTCTATCCATTCTGGAAACCAAATATTAAGAGAATATTGTGCTTGGTTTCCAAAATTATACAAGATGTTATTTATAAAATAACCTACTACTTTTCCTTTAATAATTTCTGTACCTGACATTAATAACATGTGAATTTTAACCAGAGTGGGAATGAAGGAGACAAAACATATTATTGGTTAATGGAATCTTTATGAACATAATTCTGCTGGGCTACTTAAAAAACTTAAATGCCGGGACGCCTGGGTGGCTCAGTTGGTTAAGCAGCTGCCTTCAGCTCGGGTCATGATCCCAGCATCCTGGGATGGAGTCCCACAGCAGGCTCCTTGCTTGGCAGGGAGCCTGCTTCTCCCTCTCCCTCTGCCTCTGCCTGCCACTCTGTCTGCCTGTGCTCAATCTCGCTCCTCTCTCTCTGACGAATAAATAAATAAAATTTTTTTAAAAAATCAAAAACTTAAATGCCATTGTGTGTAATGAAAATAGATGGTATTATATTTTGTTTTCTGTTTTCATATGTGAAGTTTGATATTTTTTTTTTAAGATTTTATTTATTTATTTGTGAGAGAGAGAGAGTGAGAGCAAGCACAGGCAGACAGAGTGGAAGGCAGAGTCAGAGGGAGAAGCAGGCTCCCTGCAGAGCAAGGAGCCCGATATGGGACTCGATCCCAGGACGCTGGGATCATGACCTGAGCCGAAGGCAGCTGCTTAACCAACTGAGCCACCCAGGCGTCCCTGAAGTTTGATATTTTAAAAAAATAGAAAAACATCTATTTTATCTCTTCAGCAAACACAACACGACCATTGTTACAGAGAGCCTCAGAATTCCATATTTGCAAGGCATTTCCACAAAAAAGTTTAAAAAGCCAATCATGCCTTCAGACAGCTCTGCTCCTTGCTGTACATTTCTATAGTCAAAGATGTGATTCAGGATATAACTATCTCATGACAAGATGAATAATCAGAATAGGTTTAAAAGCCTTCCTCTGATAAATATAAGAAATTTTCATTATCAAAAGAAAATGGCACTAGAAAACAGCCTTTTAAAGCAGCACATTTAAAATGAGAATCAAAATTTCTTGGTAAATAGTAGAGGAAAGGATTGATTGGGTCTTTAAAATGAAAATAATATTTCAAAAATAAATTTACATAAGCTTATTGTTAACAAAATTTAGGTTAGAATTTTAATATGCCAATTCTTAAAACAATGAGTAAATCCAATATAATTTTTCCAACAAGAGTGGTAAGAGAATGTTACTTTAACTACTACAACATGATCATAAAAATAATTTTTTAAAATTACTTATTTGAGAAAGTGAGAGCATGAGAGGTGGGGCAGTGGGAAAGGGAGAATCAGACTCCCCACCGAGCAGGGAGTCTAACTCAGGACTTGACGCCAGGACCTTGAGAGCATGACCTGAGACAAAGGGAGAAGGTTAACTGACTGAGCCACCTCCGCCTAGCCCAAAACATACTAATTTAAGTCTGTGTCTGATGAAGCTAGTTTGTGGATACCAGTCAGTCACTTTCTACTGTTCGCTTTCTCTTGGTTTTCAGTCACTTAGTCTTATTCCTTGGCATGTCTGATAATTTTTTATTGAATGTTGGACACCACGGACGAAAGTTTGTAGAAACTCTTCATGATGTTTTCCTCAACAGAGGATTTAATTTTCTTCTGGCAAACAGAATATAAGTAAATTACCTATTGATACAGTTGAGACTGGTCTATTCCCTATTGTAGCTTTTCTGGTGTCTCAACTGAAAGCCCAGGGTGTTCCCTAGGCCTCTTCCTGCTTGGCTATTAGATCTAAGTTTTGTCCAAGGCCGTGTGAGATTTCCAAATCTCTACTTAGCTGTTTAGACTTTTAGGAACTACTTCTGTCTCAATTTCTCAATGTCTCATCCTACATTTGTGCTGCTAAGTCAAAAATTGCTTTAAGGAGAAATTGTGACATAGAAGGTCAGGTACTTCTCAAAGTGTAGCTAATCTTTTCTCAATCTCTTGGATCTAGGCTCTCATGTCTTAACTGTTTTGGGTGCTCACCTATACCTTCAAACAGTGGCTTTTATTCCTCTGGCTTTTATAGTTATTCCTGGGGGGAGGTTAGCTGATAACCAGAAGCAGAAGTCCAGCTCAGTGCTTTTAACCACTCCACTACTGAGCCTCCCATCAGTCCCTTTTTACCCTCAAGTAGTATCAATTTTTCAGTAATAGTAATGAACATAATAGACTGTTGATAGATACTGTAAAAAGTACAGTTAAAAAACCATAAAACATATAGTTCCTGCCATCAGATATTTTCAGATACTTTATATTGGCAACGTTTGATTATTGCATTAAAATTAGTTCTAAAGAAACAACTTTCATTTAACACAGTTGGTTGACCACAGGTATGTTTCTTCTCTCTTAATACCTTACTACAATGAAATAAGGGAATAAGAAAATGTAATAACTCAAAAAGACAAAGCATAAAAAGCAAGAATTCCCCCCACCCTTTCCCATGATATATGGGAATAATTAAAAGAAAAAGGCTTACAGCAAGTCTATACTCAAAATGTGATTCTGTGACATTTCAAATTAAAATAAAATTGACTTATAAAAGAATCTAATGTTACACACTCAATCATATACGTTACCAACTGTTTCATGCTAATAGCAAATTTTCCATTTCTCCTTAGGATAGTTATGACTTCAAATTCAAGAAAGATAATTTATAGATAACTTGTTATAAGAACAAATCTTTCATTCATTTTGAGAAAATGCAGGAAGAAAAAAAGAGACTGTATCTGAAAACAGCCCTTAACATTAAAACTCAACAATAAAGCAAAAGCCTACCATCCACACCTATCTATCAGACACATAGCTTCTGCACCTAGTGAGATTTTAAAATGATTCAAATCTAAATTCATATAAGTGGCAAGTTTTAATGAAAACAGTGTCAGAACCATAACACTGCGATAATACAGGTATTATGAAAATGTTTTCTGTATTCAAAACCTACAATTCTCAAAATGAAGGGAGGATTTACATGATCACTTGAGAAGGACAGCTGTAAGTAATCCACTAGCAAGCATTGAATAAGTACTGAGACTGCAGTAGCAGGGTTCAGTAAAATGAATGCAAAACACAGGGTGCAATTTCACCGCAATTTAAACTAGTTATTTAAAATACATGAGTGAATATAGATACAATTTGGATATACACGCAGCACAGTTAATAGCTATCAGGTAGCTGGAAAGGAGAAAGGTAGGCTCTTCCATCTAGAAAAATCATAGGAAAAATTAACTATAATGTTCTACTAGACAATTTTCTATGAAAGTATTGGAAAGACATTTATTCTTTTGGCAAAGCACAGAAAGCTGGATGAACTGTACTTTATATTTGGGGAGAAAAACAAGTTTCATGTCAGATGCAACTCTTGCTATAATCATGTATGCATTTTAAATCTATATATAATCCAGCTATTTTGTAGTTAAACATAACAGAATTTTGAGGATGCAGTGGCTAATTAATCTATAATTACCTCTATTTTTTCTTTCTTTTGTCCAATTATCCTGAACCCTAGGATTCTTGATACTTTCCTCTCGACCTTAATTACATGTTGTTATTCTTCATTTTTTAAGGAATACTTCCTAATTTATGTCCTGAGCCTCTAAATTTATTGCCAGAAAAAAGTACACAACAGCGATCTTTGTTAAATTATCTGTAAGTTACAATTTAATTTAACTCAACTAACAATCCTTTGTTAATTAAAAAATACATATTAAACACATGCAAGACACTAAACTAGGTACTGAGAGAAATATAAGCTCAAGTAAGAGAATCCATTTTTTTTCAGTTCCATAGAGGAGATAAATGAAGAGCACAATTTCCTCATTTGTAAAATGAAGATAATACCTACTTCACATAGTTCCTTAGAGAAGATAATGCAATCACTTAGCACAATGTCCAGCCCCTGATAGCTTTTAATAAATGGGAATAGGTACTGGTGCAACTACTACTCAGTCTCTACTTTCACAATAAGCCTAAAATTCCTTAGAATAACACATTTTAGCATTTTCTATATACCCACCCACATGGGGAATAAAAGGTAGTTTAAATAACTTATTTATAAAATGACAAACTAACATTAAGAAACCTTATTTAAAAAAAAACCTTTCAAATGATAAGACATTCTTCTGGAAAGCAAAATATAAAATACTAAATATTTAGAAAACGATGACATTAAGGCATTCTAAAACCATTGTCACAAACTTTTTTCTGTCATACCAAATAACTAACAGATTGCTAATGTGTTTAATGAATACCTAAGAAGCAAATATCAATCATTGCTCTGTCTCCAAATAGTTTCTTTCTGATTGGTTTACAGAACCATTCCATCCCTCAGGTGAAGGAGAATATATTAGTCACGTATTTTGAAATATTAATGGAATGACCCATTTAGTAGTTAACTGCCACCCAGTAATCTAAATAGAAGGTACTTTTCTGGAGCTATCTGGAAGCAAAGGGATAAAGATATACTAAAAGTTTTTTAACAGTTAGTAGTAACCAAATATAAAAATGGGAAAAGATATATTAATAAATGGGCAATTTAAAAATTACAACTTTTGGGGACACCTGGGTGGTTAGTTAAGCATCTGCCTTTGGTTCAGGTCATGATCGGTCCTGGAATGGAATCCCACAGAGGGCTCCTGCACAGTGGGGAGCCTGCTTCTCCCTCTGCCTGCTATTCCCTCTGCTTGTATGCCCTCTCTCTATAATAAATAATGGGATCATTATTATTATCATTATTATTATCCCCCTATTAAGGGACATAGGAAGGAGTTCTGCTTTCTAATTAAGCCAAATAAGCTCCTATCAGACCAACCCTCCCTTAAATAACTATAAACTTGGGACAAAATACAGACTACCTGAAGCAGTGAACAAAAGCAGGAAAATTAAATAAATAAAACTTAAAAATATAAAAATTACAATTTTTCAACAAACATAAGAATATAAGGATACATAAGAATATGTCTAATCTTCTATTTTAAAATAATAACATGGGGCACCTGGGTAGCACAGTGGGTTAAAGCCTCTGCCTTCGGCTCAGGTCATGATCCCAGGGTCCTAGGCTCGAGCCCCACATCGGGTTCTCTGCTCTGCAGGGAGCCTGCTTCCTCCTCTTTCTCTGCCTGCCTCTCTGCCTACTTGTATCTCTGTCTGTCAAATAAATAAATAAAAAATCTTAAAAAAAAAATAGTAACATGCCATTTCTACTACAAAATTCTTTTTATTTATTTTATTTTATTTTATTTATTTATTTGACAGAGATCACAAGTAGGCACAGAGGCAAGTGGGGGGTGGGGAAGCAGGCTCCCCACTGAGCAGAGAGCCAGATGCAGGGCTCGATCCCAAGACTCTGAGACCATAACCTGAGCCGAAGGCAGAGGCTTTAACCCAGTGAGCCACCCAGGCACCCCTCTGCTACAAAAATTTTATCAAGGTTGAACAAAAATAATATCCTATATTGATAAATATATTAAAATGGCACTCAAATATTGCTGATGGCAATTTAAATTGACGCTTTCTGGTGGTCATTTTGATAGTGTGTTTCAAAAGACTTAAAACACATATATGCTTTGAACCTACATCCTACTTCTAGAAACATATTCTAAGAAAATAGTCAAGGATGGGAACATAAATAATCTATAAGCATATTATATAATTTTCAATAATGAAAAACTAAAAACCTAAATAATGAGAAATTTGTTAACTCAATTAATTAATCCTTACTATATGATGATTAAAATATAACCACATGGAAATAAGCTATCAAAATAATAGAAAACTGTGCAACTGTTAAAAATATGACAAAACTGGGATGCCTGGGTGGCTCAGTTGGTTAAGCAGCTGCCTTCAGCTCAGGTCATGATCCCAGCATTCTGGGATCAAGTCCCACCTTGGGTTCCTTGCTCAGCAGGGAGCCTGCTTCTCCCTCTGCCTCTGCCTGCCACTCTGTCTGTCTGTGCTCACTCTTTCTGACAAATAAATAAATAAAATCTTAAAAAAAATATATGACAAAACTAGCACCTGGGTGGCTCAGTGGGTTAAGCCTCTGCCTTTAGCTCAGGTCATGATCTCAGGGTCCTGAGATCCAGTCCCATACGGGCTCTCTGCTCAGCAGGGAGCCTGCTTCTCCCCTCTCTCTGCCTGCCTATCTGCCTACTTGTGATCTCTTTCTCTCTGTCAAATAAATAAATAAAATCTTTTTTAAAAAATGACAAAATTGGGAATATATCAAAATAGAATTATCTACATTGTATATTGCTAACTAAAGAAAAGTTATATGCTGAACAATGTGTATAACATACTACCATTTCTGTAAAAAAAAGAAAAAAATTACATATACATATTTGTTTCATTAAGTATATGTTATGTCTAGAAGAATATATAAGGGATTGCCTATGGAAAAAAAGAAATTAGGGAGAGGATCCTATCTAAGAACAGGATATGTATACATCCTATGTGCCTGTGGACTTTGAATCATGTGAATATATTTCTATAAATACAATAATGTCAAAGAATATTAAGGGACATAGGAAGGAGTTCTGCTTTCTAATTAAGCCAAATAAGCTCCTATCAGACCAACCCTCCCTTAAATAACTATAAACTTGGGACAAAATACAGACTACCTGAAGCAGTGAACAAAAGCAGGAAAATTCTGGAAGGAGACATTTGGAAGATGGGATGAAGTACAGGACAAATTCACTGGTTTTGTTTTGGCTTTAGCCCAAGGGAAGGCCTTAGTCAATGCTGTGCAATATTGTGCAAGTATTTACAGAAAACATTGAGCTTTCTGGCCTGAAGAACTAGAAGTTAACCACCAGTACTAGAAACTGAAGGAGGACTCTCATAAAGGACAGAGTTAGAGAGAAAAACCCCCAAATTCTGTGCAAAACAAAACCAAAACAAAACAAAACCAAAAAAACCCTGACCAAATTTCCATCTGTTTTGTGAATCAGCATGTGTGGCCCACTGCAAGCAGCACAGCGAAAGATAAAAGAACTGAGCTGAAATTTGAGCTGCCCACCAGAAGAGTTTTCAGGTTGAGTATAATCAGTGGAATTGTCTAGCAGACAGCTGACAAGAGTTATTCCTTTTTAGGTGAGTTGTGGTGGCCTGTGGCTTTCAAGGAACTAGTTCATTTCCTCAAAGTTTGTGGTATTTTCCTCTTAATGCTGGTGGGGTAGATAACAATATTTCTTTACCTGACATATAACTTGTGTTGTCTTCCTTTTTTTCTTTGTCTAGGGTGGATCAATTTTATTGATCTTTTTGAAGAACCAGGTTTTAGTTTGATCAATTTTCTTCATTGTTTTATTTTCAATTTTATTGATTTCTGCTCTTATCTTTATTACTTCCATCCTTTTCCTTGATTGGGATTTTTGTTTGTTTTTGGTTGGCTTGTTTTGTTTTGTTTCATTTCTGGAGGTGAAAGTTTAGGTTTATATTGTTGAGTTGAGACCTTTCTTATTATCAACTATAATCATTAAATGCTATAAATTTCCCTGTAAGCATTACCTTTATTTCATCCCACAAATTTTGGTATATTTTTACTTCATTCCCCTCAAAATCTTTTTATTTTTCCCCTCAAAATCTTTTCTAATTTCCCTCGAGATTTTTTTGACCCATAAGTTTAAAATGTGTTATGTAATTTCCAAGTATTTGGGGGACTTTCCAGATATCCTTCTATAATTGATTTCAAATTTAATTTCATTATCACCAGAGAGACCATACTTTGTTATATTTCTTTTAAATTTGGTAAGATTTGTTTTATGACCCAGGATATGGACAACCTTGGTATATATTTGATGCGCACTTGAAAAGAATGTGTATTACACTGTTGTTGGGTGGAATATCCTATAATAATGCATTAGATCCAGTGGTTGATGGTACTGTTCAGTTTTTTAATATCCTTGCAGATTTCCTGTCCAATAGTTCTGACAACTGAGAGAGAAGTATTGAAGTCTCCCATTATAATTGTGAAATTGTCTATTTCTCTTTTCAGTTCTTTCAGTTCTGGCTTCATATATTTGGAAGCTTTGTTGTTAGATGCATATACATTTAACATGGAGACATAATAATCCCATTAAAATGATCTATTTTGATTATGTAGTATCCCTCTTTCTCCCTGGTAATTTATCTTGCTCTAAAGTCTAATTCATCCAATATTTATATAGCCAACCCAGCTGTCTTTTGATGAGTATTTAAAAGACACATTTTCTCCCATCCTTTAACTTTACATTTCAAGTTAGCTATTCATATATAGCAATAGCAGAGTCTAGTTTTTTTTTAATTTGTTTTGTTTTTATTATATTGTTTGTTTTCTATTTGATCCTTCAGGTTTTTTGTTCCTCTATTTCCCCTTTCTCACCTTATTTATTTTTTTTTTAAAGATTTTATTTATTTACTTGACAGATCACAAGTAGGCAGAGAGGCAGGCAGAAAGAGAGGAAGGGAAGCAGGCTCCCTGCTGAGCAGAGAGCCTGACTCGGGGCTCGATCCCAGGACCCTGGGACTATGACCTGGGCAGAAGGCAGAGGCTTAACCCACTGAGCCACCCAGGTGCCCCTCTCACCTTATTTTTGAATATTTTCTTAGTATTCTATTTTAATTTATTTGTTCACTTTTTTCTATATCTTATCAGGTGGCTTTTTAAACAGTTGTTCTAGAATTACAATATACATACTTAACTTTTCCAATTACTAGAATTAATATTTTAAAACTTCAAGGAGGATGTAGAAATCTTACCACCATGCAGGTCTCTATGTACTCCCCTCTTTATATTGAGGCTATTCTTTGTACTATAGGAAATATATTGTTGGCTTGTAACTGTCAGACATATTTTTTAAAGTCTTAAGGGAGAAACATAGTATTATATTTACCCAGATATTTCTCATTTCTGCAGCTCTTCATTCTTAAAGTTCCATGTTTCACTGTGATATCATTTCCTTTATATCTGAAAAGCTTCCTTTAAAATTTCTTTTAGAGCAGGCTATTGGCAACAAAGTCTCTTAGTTTTCCTATATATCAGCATATTTTTATTTTTCCTTCATTCCTGAAGAATATTTTGGCTGAATATAAAATTCTGGTTTGACTTTTCTTTTAGAATTTTAAAAATGTTGTTTCACTGCCTTTAGGCATCCAGGGTTTATAATGATAAACTCCCAGAAATCATTTTTTTCTATATGTAATTTGTTTTCCCTTAGCTGAGTTCAAGATTTTTTTTCTTTGTCTTTGGTTTTTAGTGTTTCGTGCATTAAGACATGGATGAGTTTATCTTGTTTGAGATTTTCAAATTCTCCTGAATCTGTAAGTTTAAGTCTTTTGCCATTTTGACAAGGTTTCAGTCATTATTCAAAAATTTTTCTGCATCACACTATTCTCTCCTTCTGAGACTCTAATGACATGAATTTTAGACACCTGGGTACTGTTCCACAGTCCCTAAGACCCTGTTCTTTTTGTTTGCTTGCTTCAAATTCTGTTATTCAGATTAGATAATTTCTACTGATCTATCTTCATGTCCACTCTTTCTTCTGTCATCTCCATTCTGCTATTGAGCCTACTGAGTTAATTTTTTACTTTGGTATTATGTTTTTCAATGATAAAACTTCCATTGAACTACAGATTCTAATTAAAAGGTAGAACTTATTAGAATCGTTTTAAAAGAGACCAAACTATACGGTTTTTGTAAGAAATGCACTGATAGTCTGAATACTGATAGTTTGAAAGCAAATGATAAGTAAGTACATGTCATGTAAAAAGTAAGCAGAAGACTAGGCTAAAATTGACTTCAAGAAAATGATCATTACCATGAGAAATAATGTTTCATAAAAGTAAAAGGACCAATTTACCAGGAAGATATAACAATATAAATGTGTATCTACTTAACAATAGAGCTTCAAAATACAAAGCAAAAACACACAATTCCATAAATATAATTGGAGATTTTCACACTCCTCTCTCACTCATATACACAACAATTTAAAAAAATCAGTAAAGGCAGAATGATCACAATATCCAGAAGGATCACTTCCCTTACAAATGGTACTAAGCTAGCCTAGAGTAAAGGCTACTCTAGAGCTAACCTAGCAGGCCTAAGAGAGATGACACTGTTCTGCAGGTTACTTAACTAATATAAGACCAACACTCTTTAAAGCAATAAAACAAAATCCAGCATGCAACAAATAAAATCTACAATGTCTACTATCCAATCAAAAATACCAGACACACAAACAAGCAGGAAAATTTGAGCCCCAAACCAGAAGAAAATCAGATTAACAGAAACAGATCCAGAAATTGCAGAGATAATGGAGTTATCAGACAATGAGGCTAAAACAATTATAGAATAGGTATGTGCTGAATATGTTCACTGAAGAAAAACATGAAAGTTAATGAATAGAGAAGTAGGAAATACACACAAAAAGTACCAAATGGAACATATAGAGATAAAAAACGTAATATCTGAAAATGATAGTATCACTAGATGGGATTAACAGCAGATTAGATAATGCAGAAGAAAAGATCAGTGAACTTGAGAACATAACAATAGAAACTATCCATAGTAAATGTGGAAACTACATCCTTTTATCTCAATGTCCACATAACATATGTTTTCAATGGCAGTTACATGCAGATTCATTATAGCAGATTTCTCGTTTGGACAGGAAATTTGAGTAAAATCTGAATATCTGTCATATCAAATATTCACACAGTGACTATAGAGACACAGGTATGATGAAATCCTATGTGATTTACTGGTTCAACCAGTGTTTGTTTCTCAGCACAGCACAGGTAGCCCCAGCTGAGCATACCAAATACATTTAACTCCTAAGTCCAATCTCTCACCAGAGACTTGTGCTGACCCATAGCCTGAGACAACAGACAGCTCAATTTCAGACTGGGATTCTTGGAAGGGAGCAGAATGGCATTTTTCAGATTCATAATCTTGGTAAGTAGTCCAGTTCCTGCTCCCCAAACAGGTCTCCACCTAGATGCCTATATTCTCACAGATGTTAGAACTATCCTTTGACACTTATATTTGGTCCAGAACCCCTTCTTTTATACAGATAGAAGGATTGTGTGAGAAAGAGACACATCAAATTTTGCTAATACTATGGGTTCTCTCTTCATTTCTGGTAGTTCGTAATTTCCTTGTCTTGTGTTCAAATCTAACTATATATATCCTTAATGTTTAAATATTTTATTCAATATCTCTAAAATTGAGGAGAAGAGGTAATTCTTACATCTGCTCATGTTGCCTTCTCAACTAATTCTAGATATAACTTTTTTAGTAAGAAAATAACCAATAAGTATATTGTCAAAAGACATATTTTAAAAACCTGTCTCCATGTTCCAATAATTTCTGAGAAGAAAAACCATCCCAATTTTGTTTAAGAATATTAGTAAAAACTGAAAAAAATGGGTCTGAGAACTGTGAATCTTATCCTTCAAAAAGAATTATTACCCTTGCAGAATTATATAGCACTTCACTCATCTCAAGGAAAAAAAGCTTGTATTAGTTTACAAAATTTCAGTTTAATAAAAATATCTTTACTAAGAATAATTCCTTCAAAACCAGATTTTATACCCATATTATACCCAGGCAAAATACAATTTTTCATTCTGATATTATTTCAATGATAAAATTACCTTTGTGTTTATTCAGAAGCTTGTAGCCTTCACAGTATCTGCCTGGTGAAATCATCATCTTGGCTGTGTCAAGATAAGAGTATGCTGCAGCAAAATCAAACTCCTTTTTACCATCCCACCAACCTTTCCGCTTAGCATAGTTTCTCATGTCTGGATGTTCCCGATCAATCTTGGTTGTTATAGAAAGCTGATTAGAAATATTACGAATGCCCTCTATTTTCAAAGAAAAAGAGGAGAAGGGGAAAGAAAAATCACATTATCATGTTGTATTTATCTGTACATTATGATTCTTAATCACTATTTAAATGCAAATATATACTTCTAAATTTTGTATCATGTGCATCTCATCTATTACATACTCAAAAAGATAAATAGGCGTGTTTGGGTGGCTTGTCAGGTAAGTGTCTGACTTTTGACTTCAACTCAGGTCATGATCTCAGAATCATGAGACTGAGACCTGCATTGGGCTTTGCACTTGGTGTGGAACCTACTTAAAATTCTCTCTCTCCCTCTGTTCCTTCTACCAACCTCTGCCTGACTTGCACTCTTTCTCTCCCCCTCCCCAAAAAAGATAAATGGATTATTTTTTAATTAAACTTCTTAAACTTTTTATTTTGAGAGGACTGTAGATTCACATGCAGTTTTAAGAAGTAATACAGAGCTCCTGTGTACCCATTACACAGTTTCCCCCAATGGTAACATCTTGTATAATAGCACAGCTAACTGGCATCAATACAGTCAAGATATAGAACATTTCCTTCTTCACAAAGATCACTCATTTGCCCTCTTATGACCACATCCCCTTTATGCGCCCCCACTAAACCCTCATTAACCCCATGCAACCACTACCCTGCTATCCATTTCTATTACTGTCATTTCAAGAATATTATACAAATGAAATCATATAGCAGGGGCACCTGGGTGGCTCAGTGGGTTAAAGCCTCTGCCTTTGGCTTAGGTCATGATCCCAGGGTCCTGGGATCGAGCCCCCCATGGGGCTCTCTGCTCTGCGGGGAGCCTGCTAACTCCCCTCTCTCTCTCTGCCTGCCTCTCTGCCTACTTGTGATCTCTGTCTGTCAAATAAATAAATAAAATCTTTAAAAATATATATTTAAAAAATCATATAGCATATAACCTTTTCTCTTTTTTCACTTGATATCATTCTCTAAAGATTCATCCAGGTTATTACATATATTAAGAGTTCATTCCTTTTTATTGCTGAGATTATTCCACGGTATGTACCGGTTTGTTTAACCATTCACAAGCTAAAGGACATCTGGGTTGTTTCTAGCTTTTGGTTGTTATGGAGAAAGCTGCTATAAATATTTGTGTATGGGTTCTTGTGTGCATGTAAGTCCCTGGGATAAATGCACAAGATTGCAATTGCTGGGGGGCATGGTAGTTGTGTATTTAGATTTTTTTTTAAAAGCTGCCAAACTGTTTTCCAGAGTAGATGCACATTCTTACCAGCAATGATTAAATGATCCTTATCCAACTTCTCACCAGTGTTGAGTAGTGTCATCTAAAAATTTTAACTCTCTTGGTATAAGTACAGAGAAACCTCATTGTGGCTTTAGTTTGCATTTCCCTAATAGCTAATGATACTGAACATTTCATGTGCTTTTTTGACATCTGTATAACCCTTTAGGTGAAATGTCTCTTCTTGTCTTTTGCCCATTTTGCTAGGTGGATTGTCTTTTTACCATTGAGGTTTGAGATTTCTTTATATATTTTAGATGTTAGTCTTTTGTAGAAATTACTTTTCAAAAATTAGTCATAAATAAATTTAGAACAGAAATATAAGATACCCAAAAATATCATAGCAGTAAGTTATAACAAAATTGTCAACTAAAATACAAAGCAGAAGAATAAAAACTAGTTCTAAAGAGACCATAATGAATGAAACAGATCATGAAAAATGAAAATTGATAACGTTTTAAAATCAGTTTAGAATACAGTCTGCTAAGTAGAAATCAATTAAATTACTCTAACAAAGTCATACTTGGGATATTCTCACTACAAAAACCAGAATAACGTCATGAGAGAGTCAGACACAGAAGAGTTTTCAGACTATAGATAATTTGATAAAATTTAATTATGTAGTTCTTAGGCTCATTTAGTAATAGGAAGAGAAACCAGTTGGCAAAATTAATCTACAACTGGATAATCATACTCAATGCGGGTGTTCATTTTTAATATCTAGGTAGGGCTATCTTTCTCAACAGAATACATTACTCATTTCTCTCTTGCATTTAGCACACTTAATAAAATAAAGAGTGCTAGTGGTACAATCAGACCAATTAGAAAATAAGAAAATAGTCTAAATTCGATTTTATGTATTAGGCAAAATAAAAACAGGCAAAATATAAAATAAAACATCATCAAAAGAACTGGCAATGACTGATTTTGAAAAATAACATCCACATCCTCCAAAACTCAAGGATAACTTCATGAAGACTTTCTGAATTTCTCCAGCCCACAGTGACTTTTTCTTTCTCTAAATGTTTACAGCATTTATGTGCCTGAGTCATTCAAGCACCATTTAATATTTTCACATGTGCAAATTATCTCCCCTGCAAAACTAGGAGATCCAGGCGGTAAGTCTGTAAAAGTACATGATCATGCTTGAGTATAAGGCTGTACTCTAATGAAAGAATATTGAACTGAGAGTCAGGATGATTTAAATTTAAATTTAAAGATTTAAATTCTTTCAATTGCTGCCTCAAGTAAAGCACTTCACATCTCCAGATTTCCTCACTTGAAAAATAAAAGGAATATATGGTCACTAAGAGACCATAAAAAAATACAAAGCATCGTAAAACAATCAAATTGTGTTATTATACTCAATGTTTACACTTTACTATTGTATCAGTATATTCTTTCCAGCCACTAGCTGACAGACTCTAATCCCCAGAAGCACTCCCCTTTCCTTACCTCCATATCCACATGCAATAAAAAGTTTGAGTTCAGGCCAAAGTTAAAAGAGGAAGAAATGGCAAGGGGTTATCAAGAACTGGAAAAGTACTATAACAGTCAAAAGAGGCAGCACAGAAAATATATACAGATTACATAAAATTAGTATCATAATATGAAAAATAGAGAACACCACCTTTTTCTCTTTTTCAGAAAAGCTCTTTGTAGCGCTCTTTCACTGTTAACATTCTTTCAAATTTTTTCATTTCCCCTGCAGATCCACCCTTCATTGCACCGGATTATAAATCTTGAGAAACAATTACATACAATGTCTATAGTTAAGGGGGTTATTTTATTAATTATAAGATAATTTTTTTTAATCATGAAAAGTTGTCCATACCTTGTACTTTTTCTGCAGCCCAGTACTTTCCTGCAGTCTCCAGAATCCACGCTTCCTTCCTATCAGCTATCAGGAAACTATTGTGATAGCTAAATACCATCCTACCCTCTGAACAATTTCCACCCTGGCCATATTTTTCTAATAGATCAACAATGACATTGAGGGCTTTTTCAGCTGTATCAGCTCTTTCAAGGCCAAGTCTAAAATAAAAATAAAAGTTTTCAGATTAAAAGAAATTTCCATCATTTCCCTTAAATAATTTCATGCACATGAGATTTTTTTGTTTATATTCAAAGCAAAAGTTCTTTCAAGTTAATGGATAAACTGAAACCCAACTTCTAAGCCATTCCTTCTAAAGCCAGTTTGGAATCATGAAAACAGTCTTTGGAATCAGATCAATGTTCAAATTCCAACTTGGTAATTTATTGGCAAGTTGCTTTATCTCAGTATCTCATCTATAAAATGAGGATAATAATATTTAGCCCATGAGGTTACTGTGAGAATTAAGGTCTGATAAAATGTTAGGTACTATTTTACATAATTCACATAAAAGAATCATAATTTTCAAGTCCTTCCCTTCTCCCAATTAATGATCTTTGAAGTCTACAAATTACATGCCTATATAAGCATACTTTGGAGATATTGCAGGTTCAGTTTCAGACCACTGGAATAAAATGAGTATTGCAAAAAGTGAGTCAAATGAATTTTCTGATTCTCCAGTGCATATAAAAGTTATGTTTATACTATACTATAGTCTATTAAGTGTGCAACAGCATTATGTCCAAAAGGCAATTACATACCTTAATTTAAAAATAAATTGAAAAAGACTTCATTGCTAAAAAATGCCAACCATCATCTGAGCTTTCAACAAGTTATAATCACTAATCACAGATCATTATAACCAATATAATAATAATAAAAACTTTTTGAAATATTGTGAGAATTACCAAATGTGACAGAGACACAAAGTGAGCATGTGCTAATGGAAAAATGGTGCCAATAGACTTGCCTAACATAACACTGCCACAAACCTTCAATTTGTAAACACTGCAGTATCTGTGAAGTGTAATAAGGCAAAGCGTAACAAGATGAGGTAAGTCTGTACTCTGAAGAATTTTAATACAAACTATAAAGTGTCAATGTCCAAAATATGGGAAAAAGAGGAAAATAAAACTTGTAAGAGTTTTAGACAAGTTCCGTACTTAAAAAGTATAATTAAAAAATAACCTGACAAGGTCCATGCCCAGTAGTGCTTCTTCATCACAAACTTCTTCTCTTCCCCAAACAGCTTCATTTCCAATGCAGACTCCATGCTCATTGGCTCCCATTTCTGCCCCCCATAACCAAGATGGGCGACTAAGGACAACAGCATATGTTTCAGGAACTTGATCAATTTCTATGTAAGTACACTGTAAAGAAAGTCATAGCAACAACCATAAAACCAAAAAAGAAAACGTTATCAAGTTGCAGAATCTTAAAAATAAATCAAAAGGCTTGTCCACTATGAAATAAAGTATAACTTAAAATTTTCAATAATAGGGATGCCTGGGTGGCTCAGTGGGTTAAGCCGCTGCCTTCGGCTCAGGTCATGATCTCAGGGTCCTGGGATCGAGTCCCACATTGGGTTCTCTGCTCAGCGGGGAGCCTGCTTCCCTCTCTCTCTCTCTGCCTGCCTCTCCGACTACTTGAGATTTCTCTCTGTCAAATAAATAAAATCTTTAAAAAAATTTTTTTTTCAATAATAAAATTACTACCCTTAAAATATATTCAAAATTGACCCTAAAGCTTTTATTCATTCAAATATTTATTAAGCATCTATTACAAAGTACTCTGCCAAGAGATATATCAGTTATAAAGATGAATCAGGTATAGATCTTGCTTTCGAGAAACTAAGGCTTGTACACTAACTAAAATACAACAAAATGTAAAGTATAAGGGCCGTTAAGAAAAATAAAAATGAGGGGCACCTGAGTGGCTCAATGGGTTAAAGCCTCTGCCTTCGGCTCAGGTCATGACTCTGCTCAGCGACAAGCCTGCTTCCCCCCTCTCACTCTGCCTGCCTCTCTGCCTACTTATGATCTCTCTCTGTCAAATAAATAAATAAAATCTTTAAAAAAAAAAAAAGAAAAGTAAAAATGAGATGTTAATGTAAGCTCAAAAGAGAGATGGTTTCTAGGTATGAAATCTTGAAACATTTTGTAGAGGAAGATATAATTAGTTGAAGCTTAAAGGAATTGGATCTCAATCTCAACATCCAGTATTTCTTAATTAGTAACATAAGTCCCATACGGTAGCCCTCATATACGAAAGAATTCCTATAGAAGCCTATGTAATATGTAGAAGTCACCCATCCGGTATGTCCACCATGGTGAAAAGAATAAGGACCACTGGTTTACAGAATATGAGAAATTTAAACATAAAGAGAGAAAGTAGAAATGGATCCAAGACGAATAAATAATTTCAGCAAAAGAAAAAAAAGGTTTGCATACAGAAAAAATCTAATATTTAATATATTTTAGTATTCAAGTATCAATAAAATGAAATCTAAAAAATGCATAACTTAGCAATAAAAGCGTAATGTGAAACTTTAAGTTCCATGTTGAATGGATTTTTAACAAAAATTTTCAAAGGATCCTTTAATTAATGTGTATACTACCAAATGACTGCATAAAATGCATGTTAATAATGTTATTACAGGGCCCCATAAGAATGGAATGACTTTCCCTATTCTACACCAATCAGAATACTTTCTGTCCATCAAGCTCCAGCTGAAACCCCAGCTCCCGGTGAAGTCTTCCTCGATCTCTAGTCTGAATTAACTGCTCCTTCTCCACTGTTGTCACAACTCATTGCTCTTACTTACATCAGTATTTAAATCACCCTACCTTATAATGGGGTTAGTTATATATACATTGTATTCCTCTACTAGACTCCAAGCTCCTGGAAGACAGAACTAGTTTTGATAGTAGGCTTTAAATCCCTGCCCTATTTGACAAGCTTGAGTATGATAAACATTCAAATGTTTGATCAAAGAATTAACAAATATTTTTATTGTTATTTCAGCTTCCTCCAAATCATTGAAATAAAAGACCAGAAATCTAGTTCTGACTGAAATTATTTTTCAAATTTAAATCCTTGAATTTTTAACTTCCATAGTCCCTGCCAAATAGCTAGCTAATGATTTTTTTAAAGCTGGTTATGATATTTTTAAAGAAAACAATTGTTAAAAAAACATGTACTTCACCTACCTGAAGATGTTCTCTCAGGTTATCATGAACTGCAGCAGGAGAATAAACTACCTCCTGTACTTCATCGCACAATCTATCTGAATTTTTTCCAAAAATAATCCTGTTACCAGCAGTTGCTGGAGGTAGTGCCACAAAAGTATCACAAGAACAAGGTTCCATTTTTTTAAAACTAAACAAACAAACAAAAACATAGAAAATTCAAAATAAAAGGAGAAAAACGTTTTTAGTATATAAAAAGCAAAGAATTGAACTTGATGACCAAGGGATATTACTGCCATACCTAATACAGGGTGTCCATTAAAGTTTTAAACTTTATACTGAACTACAAAAATCAGTAAGAAAACAACATGAGAATGAATCTTATACTACCAGAATCAGTAAGAAAATAGCAATCACCAGTACTTTCTTCTAGTCTCTAGGTCAAATTTATCCTCTAAGATCTTCCTCTCCTGAAGTCTTCCCTGAATCTTTCACTATTTCCATATTTGAGAATCCCTGAACTTCACTCTACTGCTATGATGACCATATCTGTGTATACACATGAGTTACTATATTTGTGCACATATATGTGTCTCCTTTTGGACAGTAAGATCCTTGAGGACTAGGAATATGTTTTATTAATCTTTGTATTCTCATCACCTGAACTTATGAAAAGTCCCAGTATTTCCTCAAACAAGACGAATACACAGATTATAACACTGAGAAGACTAAAATTTTAAAAAGACTCACGGAATCAGATAAATACAAAAACATGTCAATAAAATTCCAAATTGTTGATATTTCCAGGAAGAAGTTCGCATACATAACTCTGTAAATCCTGATTGTAGAATTTAGTATCAAGATTGTGTTTTCAGGGTGCCTGGGTGGCTCAGTGGGTTAAGCCTCTGCCTTAGGCTCAGGTCGTGATCTCAGAGTCCTGGGATCGAGCCCCACATCGGGCTCTCTGCTCAGCGGGGGGCCTGCTTCCTCCTCTCTCTCTGCCTGCCTCTCTGCCTGCTTGTGATCTCCGTCTGTCAAATAAATAAAATCTTTAAAAAGAAAAAAAAAAGATTGTGTTTTCATTTTTAATTGGAAAGTCTTAAATCCTCAATTTTCGTAGAACGTTATTTGTTCCCAGAATGGAGAGATTGTTTTAGAGTTCCCTGCTTTCCTTTATTTTATAATGCCCAAACTTTAAAATGGCTTTACACAAACAGATGCTAGCAATTTAAAAAAAAAATGTAAATCTAATAAATGTTTCATTCAAAAAACAAAGTGAGTCAAGTAAGAAACACCTTTAGCCTGAAACTCCTAAGATTTTTCTTTTCTTCAGTTATGGATGGTTCCTCAGTTATAGGGTAGCTGCTGTTTTCTGTGTGAATTTCAACCTTTATGTCCTGGATGGCCTTCTCTTTGTGTTCCAAAGTTATTTCTACCACTGCATAACCTTGGCAGGCTATTTACTCTCAATCTAAACCTTCTGCTTCACCAGTACGTATCTCAGGAGGCTGTTACTAGAATATAATAAGACAGTGTGTAAAACTTTTTTTGCGTAGTGCCTGAAACATATCAGACACGCAAAAGAAAGCTGTTAGGTTATTATTGGACAGAAGAGTAAATTTCTCACAAAAGGTTTATTCTTGCTATCACAACCACTGCCTCCCTGAGAGAGGACTGGATTGGTGGATCCCCCAGGGCGGTAGTAGCCACGTCCACTAAAAACCCTGCGGGTAGGGGGGCCTCAAGGGCCGTCAAGCTGCATTAGATGATCAGGGCTAACTGGGGTCAGACGAGAAGCTAAGGAAGCACGCCACCACCCAGCCCATTTAGAAGGGCAAGGTTTGAGAGCCCTTACGAACTCCTAGTACGCGTTCATCATTCAGTAAACGTTCACGAACATCTTTCTGAGCCAGACGCTGTACAGCTGGCGACAAAAGAGAATCCTCGCTCTTGTGGAGTTGGCATTCTATTTTAAATGCTTTGGTTCACCAACAGTTTTGCGAAACATCACATCGTTTGATCCCTACGAAAGTACCACAGTTTGGGCAAGAAATACTGTTTTCACAATAAATAGGTGCGGAAAACTTCATGGGAACCAGAGTCAGAGACCACAGAATTAAGGGCTCGGACTTCAAACACCCCTCCCCACCCAGCACGCACTCCACACCCCAGCTGCCGCCGCTCGGCCCGCAGCCCGCTCACCTCAGACCCCGGCTCCCTCCCGCAGCACCCGCCTCCAGTCCCGCCCGCGAAGCCCCTCGCGGATTCCCACTTCCCACCTCCGCTACGCAAACGCCTCCCCACTCACGCCCCTCCCCCGGCCTAGGACCTACCCTCAATGAAAGGGGGAAGGGCGTGCTGCGGTAGGCGGAGGCGCTAGTCGCCGGAAGCTGTCACCTTTGACCGCGGAAGTTCCCGCTGCCCCTGGCGGCGCAGTTCCGGTTAGGCGGCAGTGTTTGTTTACGTTACTTACGGGTCCCGTAGCTACCTTTTCCCACGTTAGGCTTTAAGATGGGGAAATCTTTCGCCAATTTCATGTGCAAGAAGGACTTTCATCCCGCCTCCAAGTCCAATATCAAAAAAGTAAGTAAGGGAAGCCGGGGAGGGTTCTGGCCCTTGGCGTCTGGGTTCCCAGGGGCTTCTGGAGTTGAAAGTGGTGGCGTCTCTCGGATTCCTAGGATAGTCGCCTTCCGAGGCCTGAAGCCCTGCTCTTCTCGCACCTTCTTCTCCGCTGAGAAGCTCGCTGACAAAGCTGGCCCTCGACGCCTGTGTTACATCAGCCGGAGACGGGCAGCCTTCGTCTGTCGGCTTGTCAGCTATAATGTAGAGCTGTAAGATACGAAGAAGTCTGATCATAGGATTCCTCGTTACTTTCTCAGCTGATTCTGGTTTTGTCTTTTCGGATCCCAGGGATCGTGGCTTCTGAGCTCTGCCATCCTTTCCAAATGTGATTCCCTGTTTAAGATAAATCTTTTTTTTTTTTTTTAAGATTTTATTAATTTGAGAGAGCGCGCGCGAGAAGGAGAATAGAGGGAGAGGCTGAAGGAGAGGGAGAAGCAGACTCCCCGCTGAGCAGGGAGCCCGATGAGGGACTCGATCTCAGGACTCCGGGATCAGGACCCCAGGGCAGACGCCTAACGATTGAGCTACCCTGGCGCCCCATATTTAAGATAAATCTTAAAACGGAAATAAAGTCACTTCTTGCTTCCTCTTTTTATCCCACCCGATAATGTAGCCTCTGTCAGATGACCTCTTTGAAGTTTGGCTCTTTATTTAACTTAATATTTTTTAATTGAAGTATACACAGTGTTACATTGGGTTCAGATGCACAACGACGTTTGACTTTATGTATGTATTTGCTTATATTTTTTTAAAGTAATCTCTACACGGAACGTGGGGTTTGAACTCACAACCCCCAAGATCAGGAGTCACACGCTCTGCGACTGAGCTAGCTAGGCGCCCCCGTTTTGGCTTTTTAAATAATCAGTTACAGGTCAGCTGAGTGCAGTACAGAAAAACCCTGCTGAATAGTGTGGCAGTGGAAAGCAAAAGTGGTGAAGTAGGAAAAGTCTGACCTTGGAATCAGACCTGGATTCTAGTTATTTCGGCACACTTTAGTCCTAAGACCTTACACAGATATTTAATATCCCTATCCTCAGTCTCCCAACCTGTGAATTTAAAGTGACCAGTTTCGGGGAGCCTAGGTGGCTCAGTAGTTAAGCTTCTGCCTTCCTTTTTGGGTCATGATCCCAGGGTGGTGGAATCGAGCCTTGCCTCCGGCTTTCTGCTCAGGGCCAGTAAGCCTCCTCCTCCTACTCCTGCTTCCCCTGCTTTCGTTCACTCTCCCACTGTCAAATAAATAAAATGAAATCTTAAAATAAATAAAATGACCAGTATCAGTTACCTTGACTTGAGAAATTGTTTTGAGGACTAAACAAAGGTATTTTGAAACAAAGTACCTAGCACTGGGCCCCACATTAGAAGGATTGCTCAATAAAATGTTAATTGCCCCTACACACAAACTTATTTATAACCTGCTTCTAAAAAACATGTGTTTACCCAGAGCTTCATCCTTGGCCTATGCCATATTTAATATGCTTTCCCAGACAATCACATCCAATTCATGGTTATAACTACTCCCTCTTTACTCCAGACTCAAATCTACCTTCTAAATTTTCTCCCCCAAGCTCAAGGTACCTCAAGACAGCTATATACTAGACAATGCCATCTTGGTATATTACAGGCATCTCAAACTCAATATATCTGAAATGGATATATCTTTTATCCTAAATCTGCTCTTCTTTTTATACTTCATGCTTCATATTAGTAAGAAGTAGAGGTAGGAACACAATCCTCCATCCTGACACCAAAGCCAGAAATTCAAGATTCCATATCTAGATAGCTAATAAATTGTCTTACCTTCCAAATATCTGTTGAATTCATCTCTCCTCATTGTCACTACGGCCAATTTCATAGCTTAGACCCTCATTGTCTTCCGCCTAGACTGTTAAATTTCCTAACGGATTTTTCGTTGTTGTTGTTCCAGTCTTGACCCCATTCTCTACATAGCTATCAGAATAATATTCTTTTAATTTGACAGTTTTATTGAGATATAATTCACATACCATATAATCATTCACTTAAAGTGTACTATTCAGTGGTTTTCAGTTTATTCTCAGACTTGTGCAGTCCCCACCACAATTTTAGAACATTTTCATCACCTTCACAAAAAACCTGTTCTTTGTTAGTAGTCTCTCTCCATTTGTCCTTAACCTCCTATGCTCCCCCTCCCTGGGTAACTACCAACTTGCTTTCTATTTCTGTAGGTTTGCCTATTCTAGGTGTTTCCTGTAAATGGAATCATGCACTATGTGGCCTTTTATGAATCATTTCTTTTTCTTAGTATAATGTTTTAAAAGCTCATCCATGTTGTAGAATGTATTGGTATTGTATTCCTTTTTATTGCTGGATAATTCCATTGCATGGATATAGCACATTTTATTTATCCATTCATCAGTTGATGAATATTTGGGTTGTTTCCATAGAGTGGTCTTTTTTTATTTTTTAAGATTTTATTTATTTATTTATTTATTTATTTGACAAGCAGGGGGAGTAGGAGAGGGAGAAGCAGGTTTCCTGTTGAGCAGGGAGCGTGATGTGGGGCTCAGTCCCAGGACTCTGAGATCATGATCTGAACAGGCAAACACTTAATGACTGAGCCACCCAGGCACCCCTGAGTGGTCTTTTTAAAGCACAAATCTTATCTCTTTTGGCTCCCTGTTAAAATACTGCAGGATTAAGACTTAGTTATCTGACTTAAATTTATTTTTCCTTCTTCATTCCCTATTGCTATCCTTCCTCAGATTTTATACTCCAGCAACACCAAACTACTTAATTCCTATTTTACATGTTTGGGATTTTGTCTGAGTTGTTCCCTCTACTGATAATATCTTACCCTGTTTTTTCCTTGGCAGAATTTTGATCCTCTTCAAAACCGTGCTTAACGTGTATGAAGTTACTTATATATGGGGTTATTTGTTGAAGCAGAGTTTAAGCAAAAGATTGGAAATCTCTTAAATGCCCATCAGTACAGCAGGAGACTAGTTAAATAAATGATGGGATAACTCCATGGTAGAATGATATTCAGTGCCGCCTACCCCCAACACCAGGAAAGCTTTTATTTACTGATCTCGGGTAATTTTATTTATATATGCATTAAAACATCTTTGGAAAGATGTGTAAAAAATTATAACCTTGGGGTACCTGGATGGCTCAGTCATAAGCATCTGCCTTCGGCTCAGGTCATGACCTAGGATCGAGCCCCACATTGGATTCCCTGTTCAGCTGGAAGCCTGCTTCTCCCTCTCCCACTCGCCCTACTTGTGTTCCCTCTCTTGCTGTGTGTCTCTCTCTCAAATAAAATCTTTAAAAAAAAAAGAAAGAAAGAAAGAAAGAAAGAAAGAAAAACAATAACCTTGGCTACCTGCAAACGTAGTTACTTAATTTAAAAACTAACCTCTAGGGGTGCTTGGGTGGCTCACTGGGTTGGGCCACTGCCTTTGGCTTGGGTCATGGTCTCAAGGTCCTGGGATTGAGCCCCCTGTTGGGCTCTGTGCTCAGCAGGGAGCCTGCTTCCCCCTCTGTCTCTGCCTGCCTCTCTACCTACTTGTGATCTCTCTCTGTCAAATAAATAATTTTTTAAAAAATTAACCTCTAGGGATGCCTGGGTGGCTTAGTTGGTTGAGGGTCTGACTCTTGGTTTCACCTCAGGTCGTGATTTCAGGGCGGTGAGATTGAGATGGAACTTCTTGTCAGGCTCCGTGCCCAGTGGGGAGTCTGCTTCAGAGTCTCTCATCCCCCACTCTTGTGAGCGTACTCTCTTTCTCTCTAAAATAAATAAATAAATCTTTTTAAAAATTTAACTTCTAAAAACCAAGACTTGCTATAAAGTATTCCATTATACCAGACTTCCTCCTGTCCTCTAATCCCTATCGTGTTCTATTTATCTTATGCATATTTTTCTTATCCTGATACCAAACTTTATTATTATTTATACAATTCATTCTTCTTATTATGAAATAGCTCGAACATACAGAAAAGCTATATGATTTTTTGTTATCAGATTCTGAGCATTTTGAAGGCAAAAGTGCGTTATATTTTTATTCCAGTCCATGGTACTCCTTATGTATTGAGATTAGTACAATAACTTTGTAAAGCCTAGAGCTTTAAATAAATGGTAGTTATTCTGTTAGAAATAGTATGTTATTCATTTGAACGTTATTATTAATGTGTTACTCTACTAGGCAGTGACACCCTGCATGTCTTTGTTGGAGCTGTTTTCACTTTGAGCTATGGTGAAAATTCCAGATGTGCTTTTTACTGCTTATCCCAAGTGTAGGGTTTTTTTTGTACTCTAACATTACGTTGGTAAGTATGAAGTCAGTGGAAGAAACTTTAAGGAAACTTACAACAAAAGAAATTTCTGGTATTGCTGTCCCTGAAGACTTCCTTTTCATTTCTGTTTTTGCTTTTATTTCCATATGAATTCCTTCTTGTCCACATCTCAGTGTCCGCTTAGAACCTTCCTATTTCATCACTACTCAAATAGTTTTGCTTCTAAAATTGAACAATGGCAGTCTTGTCCTACACCCTCCTCGCCACACCTATCTTCCCCCACAGTTAATAATTATAATTTTATCAGTGTAAGTATTTGTCCTCCCAATTTATGTTCTTAAAACTCAGCATATTTGAGAAAAAGTTTTGACTTGATATTTACATTGAATGGTTATGAGATACTGTGTCCTTCACTTCACTCTAAAAGCAGTGGGAAGGCATTGATACCTTTTTACCCAAGAATTAACCTGATTAAGTATCTTCCCCTAAGTTGTGTGGGCTTTTTACCTCCACCACTTTTATAATTTTGAGGATTTCACATAGGGACACATTCATCCTGTGGTTTGGTGCCTTTGAGCAACTCCAAGACATTTGATACATCTCTGTGTTCTCTCTGTTTCCTCTCTTGTCTCTTCCCCTTTTTCTACAACTGCCTTTCAATTTCTTTTCTTTTTTTTCTTTTCCTTATCCTCCATTTCTCCTCTTTTGGAATGTCTGTGTTACCCATTGGCATTTGTGGGCATTAGTTATTCCTACTGGTTGTGCCCTAAACTAGACATGTTCCATATAGAGAAATAGTCATTCTCTTTTCTGAGATAAGACTCAGACTTATCTTTTCTGAGATAAGACTCAAGAAGCTGTTGTACAACAGGTGCTCAAAGTGGTTCTTGAGTTTGATATTTTTGCCTGAAAGTTTAGCTGTTTAGAATGACTACATTTAAGGACCTGTATCAAGGCACAAATCAGACTTTTTAGCTGTTATTTTGTGGTGATGTAGTTACGGCCAAAATGGGTTATGCTGTAAGCTATATATGATAACATTTTATATTTCATTATAAAGAAAAGCAAACTTTCTATTTAACTTAAATTTTTTACTTCATTAATTTAGGTATGGATGGCAGAACAGAAAATATCATATGATAAGAAGAAACAAGAAGAATTAATGCAACAATATCTTAAAGAACAAGAATCATATGATAATAGGTGAGAAATTCCACTATGCTAGTGCTTTTATTTGTGTGTGTGTGGTTGGCTTTTTTAAAAATTCAGCTAATTTACATATAATGTATTACTAGTTTCAGAGATAGAGTTCAGTGATTTACCAGTCTTATATAATATCCAGTTATTACATCATGTATTATGCAGTTGCCTGCCTTCCCTCCAGCAACCCTCAGTTTGTTTCCAATGATTAAGAGTTTCTTATGGTTTGTCTCACTCTCTGATTTTGTCTTGTTTTATTTTTGCCTCTCTTCCCAATGATCATCTGTTTTGTTTCTTAAATTCCACATATCAGTGAGGTCATATGATAATTGTCATTCTCTGATTGACTTATTTTGCTTCTATGCTAGTGTTTTTAGAATAAACAATTGCATGAGAATGATCACTTATTAAATCATATATTAAATTAGCTTTATTGAATTGAATGCCCCAGTGATAGGATTCTATGTCCTCTGTACCCTCTTTACTCTTATATCTGTACACTGCCACTTTTTCCAACCATATCCATAATTCACATAAAACATAAGTTAAGGGGCGCCTGGGTGACTCAGTGGGTTGAGTCTCTGCCTTCGGCTTGGGTCGTGGTCTCCTGATCTGGGATCGAGCCCCACGTTGGACTCTCTGCTCAGTGGGGTGGCTGCTTCCCCCTCTCTCTCTGCCTGCCTCTCCGCCTATTTGTGATCTCTCTCTGTCAAATAAATAAACAAAATCTTAAAAAAAAAAGTTAATGTGACTCCATGTACAGTTTATAAGCAAATCCCAACTTAGGTAAAGCTTGGAAGAACAATGAAGTCTATACTCAAACTACTGAGACTGCTTGCAGAGATATTTCTTTAGCATACACTGAAATAAAGGGATGCACAGAGCACCTTCAAGAAGTAAAATGAATTGTGTCTACTTGACCTACATGTCATCGATCTGCTAAAGGCAGGATCATAGCTAGAGTCCTTTATTGGTTTATTCCAGCATAGTATCTGCCCTTTATGTGTTGTCATTTTATGGTTTTTTTTTTTTATGATTTTATTTATTTATTTATTTGACAGAGCGAGCAAGAGAGAGAACATAAGCAGGGGGAGTGGGAGAGGGAGAAACAGGCTTCTTCCTGCCAAGCAGGGAGCCTGCTGTAGAGCTTGATCCCAGGGATTCTTGACCTGAGCCAAAGGCAGATATGTAACAGCTGAGCCATCCAGGTGCCCCTCATTTTATGTTTATATTGCCAAGTCTAACTCACGCTGGTTGCTCTTGGTTAATCAAGCAAGTGAATAGTGCTACTTTAGTTATATAGACCATACTTTCTTCAGTTCATTTCTGTTCTTCATCAAAATATGGAGCATAAGTACTACTAAACTGTTACCGAATATTCTCTTTAAAACATAGCATATCAGGGGGCACCTGGGTGGCTCAGTGGGTTAAGCCTCTGCCTTCGGCTCAGGTCTTGATCTCAGGGTCCTGGGATTGAGCCTCACATCAGGTTCCCTGCTCCATAGGAAGCCTGTTCTTCCTCTCGCACTCCCCCTGCTTGTGTTCCCTCTCTCACTGTGTCTCTCTATGTCAAATAAATAAAATCTTTAAAATAAACAAAATATATCAAGAGAGAAATTACAGAAATATTTCAGTTTCAATTAGGTACTTTTAATTACAGAAATTTTTAGTTTCAATTAAGTACTTTCCTCACTAATTCTATATAATCTGGTTAGCTTAATTATTGAGTACCTACTTTCATGCAAGACAATAAATAGCAGTGGGCCTCTTTGTTATAGGGGTCTATAAAAAATGTGATACATGGTTTGTCTCAGTTGTATTGTTTGTTTGTTTTAATTAAGTAGGCTGCATGCCTAACATGAGACTTTTTTTTTTTTTAAGATTTTATTTATTTGACAGAGATCACAAGTAGGCAGAGAGGCAGAGAGAGAGAAAGAGGAGTTAGTAGGCTCCCCGCAGAGCAGAGAGCCCAATGCGGGGCTCGATCCCAGGACCCTGGGATCATGACCTGAGCGGAAGGCAGAGGCTTTAACCCACTGAGCCACCCAGGCGCCCCAACATGAGTCTTTTAACTTGAGCCCCCGAGATCAAGAGTCAAGCGTTCTACCAACTGAAGTAGTCAGGCACTCCCTATTTATTCTTTATCTTAAAAAAAAGTTACTTTATTCTCTTTGTAATTTAATATTTGAAGCTATACAAACACACTGTTTTTCCTTGAACTTTTGTTCACTAATTTAGCATTCACTGGTAGATATTGCCTGCATTAGTTATTATCGTGGTGTTCGAATTTATTCCTCTCATTCCCTCTACATTTTAAAATTTGAATTCCTGTGGAAAGAAGAATTTTCCCTTTCATGTAGTTATTTATTTAATTATGTATTTCTATCAGTATGGATTCAGGGATATTTAGTTAATGGGTTATAAACCAATACTATTGTTACTTACTTTGGTGCTCAGATTGTTTCAGTTTTGGCCTTTGACTGCTCTGCCAGCTTAGCTCCTATATCCAACCTCTGGTAACCACTATTTCACTTTCTGTCTCTATGGATTTGCCTATTATAGGTGCCTCTTGTAAGCAGAATAAAAATATTTGTCTTTGCGTCTGACTTACTTCACTTAGCACAGTGTGTTCAAGATTCATCTGTATTATAGCATGTGTCAGAACTTTTTTTCTTTTTGTGGTTAAATAATATTCCTTTGTGTATATATATATACCATATTTTGTTTATGCTTCTGCCTTTGTGAGTAATGCTTCTGTCAACATTGGCATGCAAGTAGTTCAAGTCCCTGTTTTCGGTTCTTTTAGGTATATACTTAGGAATAGATTTGCTGAATCATATAGCAGTTCTCTGTTTAGCTTTTAAAGAACCACCGAACTCTTCCATAGTAGCTGCACCATTTTACATTCCTACCAGTCATGCACAAGGGTTCCGTTTTCTCTATGTTCTTACCAACATTTATTATTTTCCTTTTTTTTATAGTAGCCATCCTAATTAGTGTGAGGCGGTAGCTCATTGTTTTAATTTATATTTCTCTAGTAATTAGTGATACTAAGCTTTCTATGTGCTTGATTTTAACTTCTAAAATAGTGTTAATTTAATATATAATCTGTTAAAAGTGTATTTTGGCTCTAAGTATATGTATTTACAGAGTGTTGGAACTATCACCATAATCTAATATCAGAACATGTTGTACCCGTTAGCTGTTACTTCCCATTCCCACACCCTATCCCTCTGTCAACCCTAAGCAGCTACTACTTTACTTTCTGTCTCTGTAGATTTGCATATTCTGAACTTGGCATATAAATGGGATCATACATATAAATGGTCTTTTGTGACTGGCTTCTTTCACTTGGTATAATGTTTTTGAAGTTCATCTTTTTTGTAGCATGTATCAGTAGTTCATTCCTTTTTATTGCAAAATAATATTCCATTGTATGGATATAGATCCTGTCATCCATTTTTCTCTCTCTCTCTTTTTTTTTTCTCTTTTTTTAATTGTTCTTTATAAATTCCAGTGGAAATAAGAGAAGAATAATTATGTAATAGACCCTTTGTGATTGCCTTTCTCAAATATAAGAGGAGATTCTATTCACTTTTTAGCTTTCATCTTTATAATCAGTACTTACTTGGATCTTATGAATTAAAACTTTAACTCAGCCATTCAATTTATTGCAGAGCTTTTTTTTTTTTCTTTTTTTAAATTACGGCATATCTCTCTAAACAGAACCTAAACTGGGAACTTCAGTGTTAGGACTATAAAGAAAATGATTTTTGAGGTGCAGCAGACATTGATTCCATCATAGTAATTAACCTGTTGTAGAATATCTTAAACTATTCTCTCCTCTTTGGCCTCATCAAAGAATTTGATTCTCCTATTGACTTTGACTCTTATTACAAGCATTAATTGGATTTGACTTTCTAAAGAAATTCCAGAGAGACTTTTTTTCCAAAACTGATCCCTCACAATTAAGAAAAAATGTTGGCACTATTTAACTTAATTCCAAATTTGTGCTGGCATATAGGATTTCAAAGCTGTCATTATTTCCATAGCATTTCAAAGTTTAAGAAAAGCATGTGAGAGGGACCGTGGCATTTTTCCCCTTTTCTGTTGGAAGGGCGAAGATCTCTCAGGTAATGAGAAAGTCTCAGAAATTAAAACCAGTTACTAAAGAGGCAGCACTGTTTGAATTTCCATTCATGTACTTCAGATGTAATATGATCAGTGAAGTAAAGTTTTGGAACTTTATCTCTGACAAAAATATTTTCTGTTAATTTCCTTAGGGTTTTGAGAGATGAGGAATGTTTATTCTGTAACTTTTTCCTCCTGTGTAAAATTGTTAACTTTCTTGTTTCACTTAGGTTGCTTATGGGAGATGAACGTGTAAAGAATGGCCTTAATTTCATGTATGAGGCCCCACCAGGAGCTAAAAAAGGTACTTGCCTCATTTCCTTTTCTTAGTCTTTGATGTGTTTACAACTAAAGATTGAGAACTATTATGACAGACTTTTTAAAAAAATTGTTCGTCATCTTTCGGAGCTCCTGGGTGGCTCAGTTGGTTGTGTCCAACTCTTGATTTGGGCTCAGGTCATGATCTCAGGGTCATGAGATTAAGCCCCACATGGGGCTCTGTGCTTAGCGCAGAGTCTGCTTGGGATTCTCTCTCCCTCTCCCCGCTTCCATTCTCTCTGAATAAATAAATTTGTATATAAATAATCTTCAAATAAATACATACATACCTAAAGGTTGCTCTTCATCTTTTAAAGTTGCTATTATTCTGTAAATACAATTTTAAAACACTGAAATCAGGGGCACCTGGGTGACTAAGTGGGTTAAGCCTCTGCCTTCGGCTCAAGTCATGATCTCAGGGTCCTGGGATCGAGCCCCATGTTGGGCTCTCTGCTCAGTGGGGAGCCTGCTTCCCCTCTCCTTCTGCCTGCCTCTCTGCCTACTTGTGATCTCTTTTCTGTCAAATAAATAAAATCTTTAAAGAAATTAAAAAAAAAATCCAGTATAATAGAGTAAATATTAGAAATAATCGTCTAATCTAGTAATATTTTGTGACTTGACTTTTTTAATGACTTGAACTTTGAGGAGGAAAAATTGTCAGCATCAACAGAAGTGCACTTATTTTATAAATTTGTGTATACATCTTTAGTCCTGCTTAATATACATATAGATAGCATAATATTCTAACAATGAAAAATTAAAAAGTTTAAAAACTAGGAATTAGGGACACCTGGATGGCTCAGTCATTGTCTACCTTTGGCTCAGGTCATGATCCCCAGGTCCTGGGATCAAGCTCCACAATAGGCTCCTTGCTCAGCGGGAAGCCTGCTTCTCCCTTTCCCCTCCTCCTGCTTGTGTTCCCTCTCTTGCTGTGTCTCTGTCAAATAAGTAAAAACAACAACAACAAAACTAGGAATTAGCATGCTTGTTACATACTATCTTGTTCAATATTGTATTTATCCTTTCTTTTAAAAAAAGATTTTATTTATTTGACAGACAGAGATCACAAGTAGGCAGAGAGAGAGTAGGAAGGAGGCTCCCTGCTGAGCAGAGAGCCCGATTCGGGGCTGGATCCCAGGACCCTTGGCTCATGACCTGAGCCAAAGACAGAGGCTTTAAACCACTGAGCCACCCAGATGCCCCAATATTGTATTTATCCTTTAGAGATTTGAATTTTATCTTATGAAAGAGAAAAGTAAACCAATAATTTCTTACAAGTTATAATTAAATACCATGACATCATAATATAGTATATGATAGTTGACTTTAGTGTTGAAGTTTTTAACTTGAACTCCCTTTTTTTTCTCCCATATCTTTGATATGCAATCAAGAAAACAAAGAGGTAAAGTACTATTTTCTGTGTTTGGATTTACTTGGCAATTGTAATTTTATGGAAAAATTGAAAGACTTCTTACTGAATGTTTTTAGAAAGAAGAAACAGAAGGAGAGACTGAATACAAATTTGAATGGCAGAAAGGAGCCCCCCGGGAAAAGTAAGAGCCAGTTTTCTTTTAAAACGAAATACATATCACTAATTTTATCTAATATCCCATCTTATATTGTCTTTTCCTTCACTAGCATAGGCAACTAATGCTAAAGGTATTTTAGATTATTTGTTTTATACAACTAATTTACTTGATCATAAACTATAATTTTGTATAGTTTTCCATTTTTTAAATCATCACTAATCATCAAACTGGACAATTAATAAGTAAGTGGTGTTTGGAAATGCTAAATAGATTTCATAGTCTGTGTGTTTATTGAAGTTACACATTTTATAATGTATTTAGAACTATAAAACTACTTGCAGAATAACTGCCGTTTATTAAATTGTTTTTAATACTATGTACATATTCTCTACTTAATAGATATGCCAAAGATGACATGAACATCAGAGATCAGCCCTTTGGTATTCAGGCAAGTGAGCCATATTTTAATTTGTAAGAATAATTTTTATTTAATAAATACTTCTTACAAAAGGTATGTAAGCTGAAAAGGGCTCTGTGGTGTTGATTTGAACCAGATAGTAAAAGGACTAGGAGAGAAAACATTAAATGTAGTAGACTGATAAAATGTTTGTGCTTTCTCTCTCTCTGTGTCAAATAAATAAAATCCTTTTAAAAAAAAGAGAGAATTTAAGTTTAAGCCATGACATAATTCTTTTTTGGTATTTTACCATTTCTTTCTGAATGACATTGTTTTATTGCCACCAAGTAACAGTCAAAACACAATAGGATTCAGCTTAGCTTTTAGGCAGAATTTTAAAAGATTTTAGTATTTATGTTAAATTACCAAATATATTGATGGAGTCTTTCACTGGAAATCTTTTTTTTTTTTTTTTTAAGATTTTATTTATTTATTTGACAGAGATCACAAGTAGGCAGAGAGCCAGGCAGAGAGAGAGAGAGAGAGGAGGAAGCAGGCTCCCTGCTGAGCAGAGAGCCTGATGCGGGACTCGATCCCAGGACCCTGAGATCATGACCTGAGCCAAAGGCAGCGGCTTAACCCACTGAGCCACCCAGGCGCCCTCACTGGAAATCTTTTAAAAATGACAGTAATTTAACTTAAACTCTACCAAGAAGTAGAGATTTGAACATTTGTTAGATTCTTACTATCTTACTAACTAAAATAACGTTCACTATTTCTCAGGTTCGAAATGTGAGGTGCATTAAATGTCACAAATGGGGTCATGTCAACACAGATCGAGAATGTCCTCTGTTTGGTCTTTCTGGAATCAATGCAAGTTCAGTTCCCACTGATGGCTCAGGTAAGCACTAGACATGAATTATGTTTGTTTTAGAATTTGTATCAAGGACAAACAAGGAAAGATAATATTTTTCTTAATCTCTCTGGGTATTATTTTCCTTTGTTGGTTTTTTTTTTTTTTGGACTAAGTCATGTATCCAAAATATGATAGTCAGTGGGAAACTCTGATAATATATTTTGAATTTGAAATGCTGTTAGAATTTAATTTTTCTAGCCCAGGACCCTATAAACTTCATTTTAAAGGTAAGAGATATACTAAGCATAGTTCATTAAGTCATTAAGTTAGTAACCTAAAAATAGAAGGAAGAAATGGTTATTTCTCATATTCATGTCCTCCAGAATTATAAATGTAGGCTGACTAGCAGACTCAGCAATTACATCATTTTAGTTCAGAGATAAAATCAAAACTGAGTTTAAAAAGATGTTAAATACTTTAAAATTGAGTTTTACTTGCTAGTTATTTACCTTCCTACATATTATTGACAACTTAAAAAAATATTTGTCTAATTTGGTTTGGCTCATTTGAGTTCTCAGATATTGAAGCTGAGAAGTTTTAAATTTATCAGTGCCTTATTAGTATATTATTGAAACAACCACACCAGTCCAACTTTAAGTCATAATAAATTAAATATAACCTTAACTCTGTAATCTTAAATTACTTCACTTTTATGAGCTTCAACTCATCTTAAAATAAGGCTGATAGTATAACTCAAGAGATTTTTCAGCATTATTTAAGAAGTTGTAGAACCTTTCCTAAAACACTGTCTTACATGAAACCCCAGTATATAGACCAGGTATTAAGGCAGAGCTGCTGTACTGAAGTAGATGCTCTGGGCGTGAAGGCCTATCCCCTCACTTCCCCAGCCCTCTGATGCACTTTTTTGGACTCTCAGACTTTCACTACCACCTTTGAGCACAAGATTCACTGTCAATCAGCATAAGACCTTCAGCTTCTATTCTCTTACCAGAGATCCTGCTCCCTTCCAGCAAGCCAGGGGCAGGCTTTAGGATTCAGGATGCCAGTGCCCATATTAAGAGTTTAGGAATTTGATCCATTATCAAGTTTGACAGTGGGTTTTTGTTTTTTTCATTTTTATGTTTATATTATTTTTTATTTTTTTTAAGTAGGCTCCACGCCCATTGTGGAGCCCAGTGCAGGGCTTAAATTCACAACCCTGAGATCAAGATCTGAGTTGAGACCAATAGTTGGAGACTCAACTGACTGATCCACCAAGGAGCCGCTTGACACTGTTTCTTTTATGGTGTTATGCATATTAGAACGGGTAGAGAAGTACACAGAATATTACAATAGATTTTTTTTTTTTTTTTAGATTTTATTTATTTATTTGACAGAGAGAAATCACAAGTAGATGGAGAGGCAGGCAGAGAGAGAGAGAGGGAAGCAGGCTCCCTACTGAGCAGAGAGCCTGACGCGGGACTCGATCCCAGGACCGTGAGATCATGACCTGAGCCGAAGGCAGCGGCTTAACCCACTGAGCCACCCAGGTGCCCCAGATTTTTTGTTTTAATCCTTACTTCTCTAAAGAAGGTTTAGAAATCACATTTTACCTAGAGGGAAACTATTTGCTCAGTGGTGAGAGAATGTTGGTCTGTACCTGGCAATCTCTGACGAAAGAATATCATACTGATTCCACAGTGCAGGTACTCTTAAAACCCACATACTGCTGTTCCCTCTTCCCCTTCCCCCATTCAACTGATGAAATATTGTTGGCTCAAATATTTCTGACCACTAATTTTAGTAGTCATAGGAATCTGATATTGTCTCTGAAAAGTATATATGTTTTCTGGAAGGGGTTGCATCTTTCTTATTTTTCCTTCACTCTAGCCTTATGGTGCCCTTACAACTCTGTAGCTCCTGTATTGGCTAGGGACAGACACAAGTGGTAATGGTTGTCTTTGTCCCCAACTTCATTTCACTTTGATCCTCCTTCTGAGAGAAAGAGTAGGATAGACTCCAGACTAGTAATCAGTAGACCTGCTTTGTCTTGATTCTGTATTAGACAGTCTGTAAAAGCAATCAGAAGAACTTGTGCTGTTAACCTATTTTTAAGAGTATTGGAAATGGTAAGGGGCGCCTGGGTGGCTTAATTGGTCAAGTGTCTGCTTTCTGCTCAGGTCATGATCCTGGGTGCCTGGGATTGAGCCCCACATCGGGCTCTCCCTGCTCACTGGGGAGCCTGCTTCTCCCTCTCCATCTGCCCCTCCCCCTGTTTATGCTCTGTCTCTGTCTCTCTCACATACAAAATCTTCCAAAAAAAAAAAAAGTATTAGAAATGGTGACTTCAGGTACAGCAAAGCTGTTTATTAGCTCTTTTCCATCGTCCATTTACATTCAGAAACTTTAAAGTAATCATTTTACACAAAGTTTTTGGAGCCCACTTATGTTGGGATTATACTGTAGTACTGTTCTTTAGTCAAATAAACTTTTTCAAAATAAGGTGAACCAAATAGAAAAAAGCTGTGGTTTTTGGCTTCTAGTAAGTCTTAATGTATTTGCAACAAAGCTTGAGATATCTACAAATTGGTGACGATGTCTCTGTATCTAAATGAACTGAGCAGTGGAGTGGTAGAGGATAAAATAAATATTAACTTCAGTGAAATACTATAGTCGATATCACTAATATATAAAATGTTTTTTCTAGTCAACATGAAAAAGGTGAACCTATAAACGCAAAAGAGCAAAACATAAATATAGGTAGCTCAGAAAAGGGGGGCTCCAAATGGCCATTAAACCTATGAGGACATTTTCAGTACCGTTAATAACGAAAGAACTACGGGTGCCTGGGTGGCTCAATTGGTTAAGCATCTGCCTTCGGCTCAGGTCATGATCCCAGGGTCCTGGAATCGAGCCCCACATTGGGCTCCCTGCTTCTCCCTCTCCCACTCACACTGCTTGTGTTCCCTTGCTCGCTATCTGTCTCTCGCTCGCTCGCTCTCTCTCTCGTGGTCTCTGTCTCTATCAAATAAATAAAATCTTTAAAAAAATTCATATCCTTTTACCTAGGAATTCAGCTTCCAGGAATTTATAAGAAAGTGATAAGGGGGAGCTCCTGGGTTGCTCAATTCGTTAAGAATTCAAGTTGTAATTTTGGCTCAGGTCATGATCTCAGGATTGTGAAGGTTGAGCCTTGCCTGCACCAGGCTCTGTGCTCAGCGGGGAATCTGCTCTCTCTCTCCCCGCCCACCCCCGCCCCTTCGGCATCCCTGGCTTGCATGCACATGCTCTCTTTTAAAAATTTTTTTGGTTTTTTTTTTGTTGTTAAAGATAAATACTAGTTCCCAAGCTCCTATTGAATCGTAGTCCTGAGAGGAGTCTGAGACTCTCACCCCTGAAAGATGATGATGATCTGAAAATTTGGGAAAACAGGTTTAGGCAAAAATGATGTCATAGAATATCCTGTGTGGTGTGGTATGTGTTGTTTCTGGAAGTGGGATAGTACAGTGGAGAAGAAAAGATGGTAATGTGATGAAAATCCTTATTTTGATTTTAAGGGAAATGTTCGTTTCAGCATCATTTCTAAGTTTTCACTCTTACAAACTAAATATCCAGTACTAGGGGAATGCAAAATAAACTGTCAATATATTTAGTGAATTAAGGAATACTAATTAAATCTACATTAAGATTTTGGTAATGTAAAACTATATGCATATACATTAGGACTAGAAGGAAACATTGAAGAATGAAAATAGTTTAATGATTTGGTGAAATCACAAGCGACTTTCTTTTACTTTTAGGTTAAAATGTGTGATTAAAATTGGGAAAGAAACTTAAAATTAAGGCTTTACAGACATTGAATATTTTGTGATATCCTTCAGAAGGCTAATGTTTTCCTTTATACTCCTATATTAAATTTATCTCCAGAATAGTTGGAACAGCTAAATAAAGCAAAGAGATACTGGTGTTTTGTAAGTGATATATTCATGATGAGAAATAACTAGCAGTCTGAGTTAATTCTTTGCCTCACTCTTTATAGAAGAAGGCATTAGGAAAATTTCCATTTCCATTTTCCCTTTAAAACTGATGTAAGTGTGAGAACAAATACTGGTAAACACACAGGGTATTTTTTAATTTCTAAAATCCTTTATCTTACTCATCTGAGACTATCTCAAAGCACTGAACTCGGTGATAAAATTATGGTAAAAATAGATCAGTAACTTTCACCATCTGTGATACCGCAGAAGATGATGAAAGTTACTGATCTATTTCTGATGCACTGTCAAGGTTGAGAACCATCATCTTCAGCTATATGTAAGAACAATTGATATGATAAGAAGATTTCCTAACGATATGGATGTTATTGAAAACATTTGGTCAGGTAAAAAGATCATTATAAAACAAAGTAGCTACATGGATTCCATTCGTGTTTCTCTTGCTGTCTTTAGGTAGACATATAGACATGTACTTGTAGAAAAATGACAGGAAATAGACCTGTATATTAACATTGGTTGTACATTTGTAATTTTTAAGTGAATATCATTTTAGAAAAATTAAAAGTTGTATACGTAGAAGTAAGTTATTTAAAATTTTATTGCTCAGTTAATATGTTTGAAGTTTGACCTGAATTTACCAGAGCCACTTAACTAACATTAGGAGAAACTCTTAAAGGTTTCTCAAAAACAAAATAAAAAATTCTACTGTATCAAATAGGAAAGCAAGTAATAATGATGTTGTATTCTGAATTGAATGCAATGAGAAATAAACTGGCCAATTTCCTAATCCACTTGCTGATTCAAGCTAAAAAATCTTTTCATTTTAAAAAATCACCTATTGAATAATGTCTCACCAGTGAATAGAGATTATTTTTGCAATAATGCAATTTTAGTGGATGTGGTTATCATGGGATAATCACACCCCTGGGGTACAGCCTTGTGCCTGTAATCTCCCAGGAGTGTAATTATTTCATGATAACTGCACCCCCTGGTGTTGCATTATTTCTATTATGAAATTCTTAGTTTAGTATATAAAGTAACTTACTTTGATCACTGGAAACTGCAAGGTGCTGTTAGAATGTTCCAGCTGTGAGGTTTACAGAGACCAGCTATAAGATTTACTTCTCCTTTACAAAGTTAAATTAGGCAATCAAAATGCTTCTTTTGGCTAAGCTGGTTTAGAATATCTTTTCTACCGATAAGATCATCTTAACTTTGTAAGTTTCCATGTATTCTAAATACATCAGAATTACGCATAAAACTTTAAAGCTTCAGTGGTGACTGAATTTTTATAAAATATTTTTATATTACAGTACAATTAAATGGCCTCCCCACCTCTTACCCATACTTTTTGGCCCTCATTCTTATCATTGACTCTTGCTGTCCGTCTCACGTTTATAGTGTAAACTGAAATTAACCTTTTTAAAAAATCCATAGTGGGGGGTTTTAAGGTTAGAAGGGTATTTTAAGATTTATTTTATTTATTTGAGACAGAGAGAGTACGAGAGGGGCGACGTCAGAGGGAGAAGCAGGTTCCCCATGGAGCAGGGAGCCAGATGTGGGACTCTCTCCCAGGACTCCAGGATCATGACCTGAGCCAAAGGCAGTTGCTTAACCAACTGAGCCACCCAGGCACCCTGTTTTTTGCTTTCTTAATAGATTTAACAGTTACATGTGTGCCTCCTAGTTAATCTTTTTGTTTTATTTTTTTGTGCTTGCTTTTAATAGACATTATTCTTATAATGTCTTATAAAGTTGTTTTAGGTTTGGAGCAAAATGGAGAGGAAAGTACAGAAATTTCCCATAGCACCCTGCCCCCACAAATGTATGGCCTCTCCTATTATCACCATCCTCTACAAGAGTGGTATATTTGTTATAATTTCTTAATATTTTATTTTTAAGTAATCTTTATACCCAACATGGGGCTCGAACTTAGAACCCAGTGATCAAGAGTTGGCGTGCTTCTCTGCACTGAGTCAGCCAGGTGCCCCACATTTATTATAACTGATAGCCTACACTGACACATTATTATCTCCCAAAATCCATAGTTTACATTAGGACTTGCTCAGCGTTATACATTCTGTAGGTTTGAACAAAGGTATAATGTCATGTTTCCACCATTATGGTATCATACAGAGTAGTGTCACTGTCCTAGAAGTTGTGCTCTGCCTCTTCATCCCTCATTTCCTTCTAGTCTCTGACAGCCACTAACTTTATACTATCTCCATAGTTTTAACCTTTTCCTAAAGATCATGTAGTTGAAACCTTACAGTATGTAGCCTTTTCAGATTGGCTTCTTTCACTTAGTAATATGCACTGAAGTTTCCTCCTCATGACTTCACAGCTGATTTCTTTTCAGTGCTAAATAATACTTCATTATCTGGATGTACCACAGTTTATTGATCTAATAGACATCTTGGTTGCTTCCGAGTTTTGGCAGTTATGAATAAGGCTGCTGTAAACATCCATGTGCAGGTTTTTGTGTGGTCATAAGTTTTCAGTTCCTTTGGGTAAACACCAAAGAACATGATTGCTGGATAGTGTGGTAAGAGTATGTTTAGTTTGGATTTTTTTTTTTTTTTAAGATTTTATTTATTTGACAGAGAGACACCGAGACAGGAACACAGGCAGGAGGAATGGGATAGGGAGAAGCGGACTCCTCAACAAGGAACCCGATGCAGAGCTCAATCCCAGGACTCTGGGATCATGACCTGAGCCAAAGGCAGAGGCTTAATGACTGAGCCACTCAGGCACCCAAAAGTATGTTTAGTTCTATAAGAAACCACCAAACTGTCATCTAAAGTAGCCACGCCATTTTTACAGTTCCATCAGCAATGAATGAAAGTTCTTGTTACCTACATCCTCACCAGCATTTATCATTGTCAATGTTAGGAATTTTTGGCCATTTTAATGGGTGTGCAGTAGTATCTTGTTTTACTTTGCATTTCCCTGATGACATATGATGCATCACATTTTTTTCATATGCTTATTTGCCATCTATGTATCTCCTTGGTGAGGTGTCTGTTAAAGCCTTTGGCCCATTTTTAAAATTAGGTTGTTTTTAGTGCTGAGTTTTAAGAGTTCTTTGTATTTTAGATTTGTATTATTTAGATTATTTGTATTATTTAGATTTCCAGATGTGTCTCCACATTTTTCCCAGTCTATTGCCTGTCTTCATATTCTTGATCAACTGTGTTTTTAGCAGCTTTATTGGGTTAAAATTTATATACCATATAGTTCATACCTTAAAATTACAATTCAGTAGTCTGAATTCATGTACTTAGAAGAGTTGTACATCCATCACCATAATTTAGAATATTTTCATTACCCCAAAGGAAAACCTCTCAGCCCTTCACCTTTTAGCTTCTATTCTCCCCAAGCCCTGGGCAGACACTAATCTACTTTCTACTTTTTTGTGTGTAAATTGCCTATTCTAGACATTTCATATAAATGAAATCATACAATATGTAATAAAGAAGGTAGATTTAGTATCATTTTCTTTGCCTTTAAATTTCACACTTACACAATTAAAATTGCCTTTCTTCTGCCCACCATCCCAAACCCTTAACATCCAATGTCCTTTTCCTGTGGAGTCTAGGCATGTCACCTTCCTTGCACATCAATTATGCACAGAGTATTGTTAACTAGGGAAGGTCAACTAAGCCAGAGTTTTTATTAGGGCTTATTTATGTAGTCTGGATTGATTAACTTACTAGCTATATAGCTGAACTCCTTCCTAGTTTCTCTCCCTTCTCCAGATGTCAGGCTAATGTCATGTGGCTCAAAACCCTGACGCTCTACATGGTTGGTCTTTCTGATGTGGCCAGCCCTGTCCTGACTCATCTCCTTAACGTAACCTATTTAGGCATTTACCATGAGTCACCTCATTAATATAAGCTATAAGGTCCCATCATGAATAACAGACACTCCAGTCACTCAGGAAATTTCAAGGTTCTATAAGATACCTTGGAAATAATCTTACCAAAGAGCTAAAAGATCTGTACTCTGAAAACTATAGAACACTTATGAAAGAAATTGAAGATGACACAAAGAAATGGAAAGACATTCCATGCTCATGGATTAAAAGAACAAATATGTTAATATGTCTGTACTACCCAAAGCAGTCTACACATTTAATGTAATCCCTATGAAAACACCATCAGCATTTTTCACAGAGCTATAACAAACAGTCCTAAAATTTGGATGGATCCAGAAAAGACCCCAAATAGTCATATCAATCTTGAAAAAGAAAAGCAAAGCTGGAGGCATCACAATTCCGTACTTCAAACTATATTACAAAGCTGTAGTGCTCAAGACAGTATGGTACTGGCACAAAAACAGACCCATAGATTAGTGGAACACAGTAGAAAACCCAGAAATGGATCCACAACTGTATCAACTAATCTTTGACAAAGCAGGAAAGAATATCCAGTGGAAAAAAAGACAGTCTTCAACACGTGGCTTTGGGAAAACTGGACAGCTACATGCAAAAGAATTAAACTGGACAACTTTCTTACATCATACACAAAAATAAATTCGAAATGGATGGAAGACCTAAATGTGGACAGGAAAACATGCAAATCCTAGAGGAGAACACAGGCAGCAACCTTTTTGACCTGGCCATAGCAACATCTTACTAGACACATCTCTGGAGGCATGGGAAACAAAAACATACATGAAATTTTGGGTCTTCATCAAGGTAAAAACTTCTGCACAGTGAAGGAAACAATAAAATTAAAATGCAACCTGGGGTGCCCGGGTGGCTCAGTCAGTTAAGGGTCCTACTCTTGGTTTCAGCTCAGGTCATGATCTCAGGGTCATGATATTGAGCCCGATACCAAGCTCTGTGCTCAGTGTGGAGTTTGCTTGTCCCTCTCCTTCCCCTTCTGCCACCCCCTCACTTGCATTCGTGCACACACGCATGCACACACACACACACAAAGTCAAGGATTTAGAGCCTTCTGCCCAGGAGCTGGGGACAAAGTCCAACCAAGGTTTTTTATTACTCAGCAGTTGTATTTTCATTTAGTTCACAGTATTTTAAAGTTTCTCTTGAGGGACGCCTGGGTGGCTCAGTCATTAAAAGTCTGCCTTCAGCTCAGGTCATGATCCCGGGGTCCTGGGATCAAGCCCCACGTTGGGCTCCCTGATCAGCGGGAAGCCTGCTTCTCCCTCTCCCATTCCTCCTGCTTATATTCCCTCTCTCGCTGTCTCTGTTTCTGTGTCAAATAAATAAATAAAATCTTTAAAAAAGTGAAATAAAATTTCCCCTGAGACTCCCTCAACCCATATGTTATTTAGAAGTGTGTTGTTTGATCTCCAAATACATTGGGATTTTCTGACTTTCTTTCTGTTACTGATTTCTAGTTTAATTCCATTTGGTCTAAGAGGATTGTTTATATGACCTCTATTCTTTTACATATGTTAAGTTATGTTATATAGCCCAGAATGAGGTCTGTCTTGTTGAATGTTCCCTATGAGCTTAAGAAGAATGTGTATTCTGCTATTGTTGGGTAAGGTATTCTATAGATGTCAACTGGATCCATGTGAAGGATAGATGCTGTTCCATTCAGCTGTATCCTGATTTTTTTTGTCCACTGGATCTGTCCACTTCTGATAGAGGGGCATTGAAGTCTCCAACTATAATAGTGGATTTGTCTGTTTCTAAAACTGTTTCATACACATACATACACACATACATTTTAAAGATTTTATTTTTTATGTATTTGACAGAAAGTAAGCAAGCGAAGCAGGGAGAGCAGCACAGAGAGAGGGAGAAGGAGGCTCTCTTCTGAGGAGGGAGCCTGATTCAGGGCTCAATCCCAGGACCCTGGGATCATGACCAGAGCTGAAGGCAGACCATCAACTGACTGAGCCACCCAGGCACCCTTATGTCTTTATATTTAAAGTAGGTTTGTTGGGTTCCTGACTGCCTCAGTCAGTAGGGCGTGACTCTTTCTCAGGACCGTGAGTTCAAACACCACACTGGGCATAGAAAAACTACTTTTTTTTTTTTTTTAAGATTTTATTTATTTATTTGACAGAGAGAGATCACAAGTAGGCAGAGAGGCAGGCAGAGAGAGAGGAAGGGAAGCAGGCCCCCTGCTGAGCAGAGAGCCCGATGTGGGACTCGATCCCAGGACCCTGAGATCATGACCCGAGCCGAAGGCAGCGGCTTAACCCACTGAGCCACCCAGGCGCCCTCTCCTTCACTTTGGAAGGACAGTTGCACTGGTTACAGAATTCAGTGTTGGTAGGTTTATCTTTCAACACTAAATACTTCACTGTCCTGTTCCTTGCATGGTTTTTTAAGAGAAGCATGATGTAATTTTTTTATCTTTTTTCCTTTCTAGGTAATTTTTTCCCCCTCTCTGGCATCTTTCAAGACTTTGTCTTTGATTTTCTACAGTTTGAGTATGCTATAGGTGTAGATTCTTTGGTATTCATTATGCTTGGTGATCTCTGAGCTTCCTGAATCTGTGGTTTGTTGTCTGTCTTAGTTTTGGGAACTCTCATCCAGGTCAGGTATTTCTTCTTTTATCTGTCTTTTCTCTCTTCTTCTTCTGGTATTCCTGTTGTGTATATGTTTTATCTTTTGTAATTGTCCCACAGTTTTTGAACATTCTGGTTTTCTTTTCTGTTCTTTTTTTTTTCTTTTTTTTTTTTTTCCCTTTGCTTTCAGTTTGAGAAGTTCCTGTTGACATATCTTAAAACTCACTGATTCTTTACTCAGGCATGTCCAGTCTGCTGATGAGCTCATCAAGGGCATTCTTCATTTCTGTTAATGTTTTTTTATTTCTAGCATTTCCTTTAGCTTATTTCTATCTCTGCTTATAGATTGTTTCTATCTCTGCTTATTATATTACCCATCTATTTTTCCGTGTTGTCCATTAGAGCCTTTAGCATATTCATCTTATTTTAAATTCCCAATTGGATACGTCCAGAATTTCCATCATAGCTAAGTCTGATTCTGATACTTGCTTTGTCTTTTAGCATACTTGTAACTTTTTTGTTGAAAGCTGGACATGATGTAGTATCAGGTAGATGAAACTGAGGTAAATAGGTCTTTAGTGTGAGGTCTTATGTTTATCTGGCTAGAAGTTACGTTGTATTTACAATTTGTTGTAGCTGTAGATGTCAGGGTCTTAAATTTCCTCTGGTGTCATTGTTTTTGTTTCCCCCATTATCTTTTGATTTCCCTACAGCCTGCTTCTTTATAACACATAAGACTCTGAGCCTTGCTTCAGTTGTGATCTCCTCTACAGGTATCCTCTACAGGAGCCCTGTTGATATGGTGATAATGTGGGGGGGGGGGGGATCATTCTATAACCCTATGACTAAGCCTCATTCCTTGCCTTTTTAAGGTTTATTTTTATTTATTTATTTAAGTAATTGTTACACCCACCATGGGGCTCAAACTCATGTCCCAAGATCAAGGTCTCCTTCAACTGAGGAATCACATACTCCTGAGTCTCACTCTTTTAGTGAGCCTATGCTTCTGGGCTATAACCTTAACAGGTGCTTCTCAGGCTTTTTTCCCTACTTCACAGCTTCTTTTTTTTTTCCATGTAGGTTAGGCTCTGGTAAAATAATCTCCCTTGAGAATAAGCATATGTTCAGGATAACAAAATACTCTGGGCATACTTTCAAAATGGTTACTTTCCCTGCATACTGTTGGAAGGTAAGCACAGGGGGACTATATTCACAGTGCGAACCTTGTGAGGCTTCTGGAAGTAAAACTCATTAAAGTGTTTTAGTTCTCAGGCTAGTCCATGCTCAGTCCAACAATAATATATTATTCTTTTAAGGATGTTAGTAGTTGCTGACTCCGCTGGTGGTTTCTGATCCTGTTAAACTGTGATTCTCTGTATTGCCTGTCTCTCCTGTTTTGGAAGCAGTGTTTACCTTGTGGCCTCAATTCTCTAATACCTCTAAGAAGATTTGTTGATTTTCAGTTTTTTCAGCTCTTTGTTGTTGTAAGGATAGGAGGACTTTCAAGCTCTTCATATATTGTACCAAAATCTAAAAGTTGTTAAAGCAGCATAGTAGTGAGTAAACATTGAGCCCAGATTCGCTAACATTAGTTTCATATTGTACTAATTATTTGACTTTTGGTTTTTTAGGCTTAAGTTGCTATATATTTAAAGTTCTGCCATTTTTTTAACTTAGCTATAATTTTAAAAATATTTAGAACTGCATATAATATGGCAAATTTCACATTTTTAATGAAAGTAAATTTCAGATTCAAAAGCATGCCACTGGATGGTTTGACAAATACAGAATTTCTTTTTCTATATGATGTCTAAGTCTCAGAACCAGTCATACCACAAATGGCTAAAATGATGTTAGGTATGTTTCACATGTCTCTATGAGTTCTGTCTACTCCATGGTTTTTAGTGTGTTTCATTTAGTATGAAAATGAATAAATAGCTTAAATTGAGGAACATACTATTATATGTAACATATTACACTTACTACAGAAATTTGTTTGCCTATGAATGCTCTGTTCCTTACCTAATTTTCCCTAACTCTTGATTTAATTTCCATGAAGAATGTTACACTAAACCACAGCACTAATAGAAGTTTTCCACAACAGAGCTTCCATATGCTGCTCTTTGTCTTTTCATCAGCCTTTTTTAAAAAAGATTGGTTGATTGATTTTTTAAAGATTTTATTTGTTTGACAGAGAGGGAGAGAGACAGCAAGAGAGAGAATTCAAGCAGGGGGAGTGGAAGAGGGAGAACAGGCTTCCCGCTGAGCAGTGAGCCCATTGCAGGGCTTGATCCCAGGACCCTGGGATCATGACATGAGCAGAAGACAGCCGCTTAATGACTGAGCCACCCAGGTGCCCCTTATTCATTTATTTTAGACAGAACACGAGAGAGAGAGAGAGAGGGAGCAAGCATGAGCGTGCACACGGGAGAGAGCAGATAGGAGGGGCAGAGGTTAGAGAGTAACCCAGGCCGACTCCACGTTGAGCCCAATGTGGGGCTCAATCCAATGACTCTGAGATCACCACCTAAGCCAAAACCAAGAGTTAGACATCCAACTGACTGCACCACCCAGGTGCCCCTTCATCAACTTTTTATGTTGAAAACATTTTGCCACTTGAGAATATGTTTGGGAAATTTCACAAAGTAATTAATCATAATCTTTGCCAGAAAGATACATAGGAGGCATGCTAGAGGGACTTTCTGTAGAAAGAAAGATGATAAGCTCAGTTGCCCATCTGGCAAATCTCCCTGGATCTGTTACGGAGTTACCTTATGCAACTCCTTGAAGAAGTTGAATCCTACCAGCATAGCTACTAAGATAGACCTACATCTTCTGCCTTCTGCTTGTTTAATTCTCCAACATAATTCTACTGCAGAAAAAGTGTTTGTGTTACCAGAATCTTATTAAAGCCAAGCTCCTGGGAATACCTGGCTGGCTCAGTCAGTAGAACATGCAGTTTTCAGGGTCATAATTTCAAGCCCACATTGGGTATGTAGCCTACTTTAAAAAAAAAAACTAAACTCCTAAAGTAGGCAGATATTAAAAACTAATAAATAAAGGATTGACGTCAAAATAAAGAAGTGAAGTTAGGCACCATTTCTCTCCTTTATGTAGTTGATCAGTTGGGAACCAATTTTTTTTTTTTTTTTAAATGCAGGTGGAAGCTAATTAGCTGAAAAGAAATATTGACTTATTGAAGAGATAATTCAGTAAAACTTGTAAGTCATAGTGCTTCAAAAGTCAAAAGGGTGCTCTTTTTTTTTTTTTTTTTAAAGATTTTATTTATTTATTTGACAGAGCAAGAGCGAGTAGTAGAGGGAGAGAGAGAAGCTGGCTCCCTGCTGGGCAGGGAGCCAAATGTGGGACTCCATCCCAGGACCCTGACATCATGACCTGAGCCAAAGGCAGATGCTTAACCATTTGAGCTACGCAGGTGCCTGGTGCTCTTGACTAATACTTTAAATTTTGACTATTTTATTTTAAGTGATTACCAATGGTTAAGCATTTCTAACTACTTCTAAGCACTAATTGTAATTCAGTGCTTAAATTTGTTGTTACTGTGACTAGGTATTGAAAGTCCATTGACATTAACAAATTAATTGTAATCCTGTTCTATCAGTAAATGACTCTGCTCTGTAAAGGGATGTGTGGGGGCAGTGGGGGCTATGCTTTCCGTAATCTCCAAGGGGTATTAAGATTCTCAGATCACAGGGGCACCTGGGTGGCTCAGTGGGTTAAGCCTATGCCTTCAGCTCAGGTCATGATCTCAGGGTCCTGGGATTGAACCCCGAATCGGGCTCTCTGCTCAGCGGGGAAGCCTGCTTCCACCCTCTCTCTGCCTGCCTCTCTGCCTACTTGTGATCTTTGTCTGTCAAATAAATAAATAAAGTCTTTAAAAAAAAAAAGATTCTCCGATCACAGTCATAACTCTATTACATGATTCTTCCTACTAACATCATTCTATCTACTCAAGGTCTACCATGTTCAAGTAAAGGAAGTTAGCTAGTGATTACCTGGAAAAGGAAAATGAGTGAAATGTAGTCCACCTAGTAAATGTTAATTTACCAAACTTAATGAAGTTAACAACCTTCATCATGTTCCACTCATTTAGAAAGTCCTACTTTTTACCTTTTCCTAATTCATATGAGAGTTTGAAAACCAAACTCAGTTTCTTCTTCTTTCCTGAAAAAGTCTAAGTTTTTCTGAATTAGGGACTGTATCTTACTTACCTTTGTATCCCAGTGCCTTATACAGTTTACATCTTTTCTGAATATAACTCATAACACAGATTTATAATTTATTTTTTACCCATTATTTGATATGAACTGGTGTTCCCCCAAAGATTATAAGCTTGAAGGCAAAAACTGAGTTCTCCATTCTCTATCGCTAAGAGGCCTAATGAAATAAAATAATCTCTCATTAATACATACTGATTTTTAAAACCACTTTCTGGAGCACTTGGGTGGCTCAATCATTAAGCATCTGCCTTCTGCTCAGGTCATGATCCCAGGGTTCTGGGATCAAGCCCCACGTTGGGCTCTCTGCTCGGCGGGAAGCCTGCTTTCCCTCTCCCACTCCCCCTGCTTGTGTTCCTGTTCTCGCTGTCTCTATGTCAAATAAACAAAATCTTTACAAAAAATAAAAAATAAATCACTTAATGTGTTATATAGTAGGGATGCATTAGTTGAAATTTCCTGTGCCGGGCTCTCTCCATAGTTAGAGATGTAATATAGAAATGTAGTGAAAGTCTATAATAACATGGTCATTGAGTATTTGCTGTTGACTGGTTTAAAATATTATGTATAACTTTCTTTAAAATGCACTGCTTCTTGGGGTACCAGGGTGGCTCAGTCATTAAGCATCTGCCTTCAGCTCAGGTCATGATCCCAAAGTCCTGGGATCAAGCCCTGCTTGGGGCTCCCTGCTCAGTGGGGAGCCTGCTTCTTCCTCTCCCCCTCCCTGTGCTTGTGGTCCCTCTCTCGCTGTGTTTCTCTCTATCAAATAAATAAATAAAATCTTATATAAAGAAATAAAAATAAAATGTGTTGCTTCTTAAGTGTAGAGTTTTTTTTTTTTTTTAAAGATTTTATTTATTTATTTGACAGAGATCACAAGTAGGCAGAGGGGCAGGCAGAGAGAAAGAGGAGGAAGCAGGCTCCCCGCTGAGCAGAGAGCCCGATGTGGGGCTCGATCCCAGGACCCTGGGATCATGACCTGAGCTGAAGGCAGAGGCTTTAACCCACTGAGCCACCCAGGTGCCCCTTAAGTCTAGAGTTTGAGTCTGACAGTTGTATGTAACCAATGTCTCTGATAAGATATAGAGCACAGTATTGCCATAACCTAGAAAATACGCTTCTGTCCCTTGCCTAGTCAGCCTCCTCCACCCATAACTGCTCTTCTAATTTTTAATCTCATATGTTACTTTTACCTGTTCATTAACTTCATATAAATGGAATCATATGTATTTTTTGTATCTGATTTCTTTGACTCAACATAATGTTTTTGAGGTTCATGGATGAATAATTCTCAAGAGCTCTCATTCTCTCTCAGGAACATTCATAGTCTTAAAATTTAATTAAAACATGGTGCTAACTTCTAATACTTCATGTTCATCACAGCACAAATTATTTTTCTTAGTTTTCTATGGACTATGAATTCACTTTATTATCACTGGATGTATCATCACTAAAATATTTGCATATAACTTAAGTTGAAGATATAATCACATGTAAGTCATATTTTTAACTATTCTATTAAGGAAAGATTTTTTTTTAAATAAATAGTGTTCTTTACTGGCATACAATAAGAGAGGTTTTATTTTTCCTTGTTTTTGTGTATTTTCTAGACACGCAGACTAAAATGAAATGTTTAATTTTTCTTTTACATTGTATGTTTTAATATAGATCAAATTAGCTGTCTTCAGTATGAACTTGGGATAAGGGCAATAAGAAACCCTATTGTTTCCAGCCTCCACTAAGCTGAACTGGCAGTGTGTCAGGAAAATTCCCAGTATGGAGCAGTTTTATTGCAATTCAGTACAATTGGTTCTTGCATAACCTTTAGAAAATCATACATAAAACATTCTCATCTATATAAATAAAAATCACCCACACACTTTATTAATAGCTTTGTTCACTTTTTCCCTGGGACTTGTGCTGCATGTTCCTACTGTGCCCCCTTTTTCAGCCTTTTTTTAAGATAACTTTCTATAAGCTTTCTTAAAAGCAAAAGGGTTAGGTAATACTAGAAATCATATATAAAATTCTTGATAATTCCCACTAGCCCAGATCTCCCTCTCAGTCGTGTACTATAACTAGTGTCTCTGTTTGTCCTTTGTACATTTAGTAACAGGGAGTGGCTTTTTTACTAGACACAGTTTAATTTTAGGAAAGAAAGGTTGTACTTTCATGGAAATAAGAATCATAATATATTTTATTTGTGATAATGTTTGGGGTTTATTTTAAAACACATATTTTTAAGGTTTACTATTGTCACTATGACTACGTGATAACAGTAAACATACTGTGTTGAAGTCGCAGCCTTTTTTCCTTAGTCTAGTTCATTAGCCAGAAATATGTTTGTTTCAAGTGTCATTTTTCTAAATCTAAATTTAAGAAGATTTTCTGTGTATTCCTTCAAAGTATATGGTATAAAATGCCAGAATAATTTAATAAGCATCTAGATCTTACTGCCAGCTTGTGGAAATACTGTGACTAGAAGAACATTAAATGACATCACTGTCCAGAACATGGGAAATTTATAGGACAAATGACCCCATTTTCTCAGCAAATGAAAGCAGGTAGGGAGTGGGGGTAGCTTTCTATTATATTAAATTTCTATTAGATTAAAACAGACTTAAGGTATGTGTCACTTCACACCTCATTTTTAGTATATGAGCTGCCGAAGCAAGCACTGTATCACTTACACCTCAGTTTAAAAAGAGAGAGATTTAAGAGATACATGAACTAGATGCTGTGTGTGGAACTTGTTTGGATCCTAATCTGGACAGACCCAACTGTGAAAATACTTTTGACAACCTGAATGTTAACTGGGTATCAGATGATTTTTTTCAAAATGTCAGTATGGACAGGTGTAGTAAAGGTGTTGTTAGGGTTTTGTTTTTAAGAAATTCTCCCTGTTTATTAGTGATTAAATACTAAAGTGATACTTGAGATTTTATCTCTGTCAAATAAAATCTAGGTTTATCAAATCTCTGTCAATAACTGTCAAAAAAGAAAGAAAGGATGGGCGCCTGGGTGACTCAGTTAAGCGTCTGCCTTCAGCTCAGGTCATGATTCTGGGGTCCTGGGATCAAGTCCCGCATTGGCTCCCTGCTCACCAGAGAGTCTGCTTTTCCCTTTCTCTCTCCCTCACCTCTCCCCCTGCTATGCTTGCTTCTCTCTCTCAAATAAATAAATAAAATCTTTAAAAAAAAAAAAGGATGTTGGAAGTGATAAGAATGACAAAACACTGTTAATTGTTGAAGCTCTGTAAGGAGTACATAGGACTTACTACATTATTCTCGCTAGGTTTGAAGATTTTCACTGTGTAACAAAGTTAAAATACACAATGAGAAGGAAAAAATCACCACTTTATTTTTTTAAGATTTTATTTATAAATTTTAGAGAATGAAGTGAGCAGGGGGGAGCGCAGAGGGGGAGGGAGAGGGAGAGAACCTGGAGTAGATTCCATGCTCAGCACAGAGGGCTCTATCTCACAACCCCAAGATCATGACCTGAGCTGAAATCAACAGACACTATTCCTGACTGAGCCACTTTGGCGCCCCACCACTTCATTTATTTATTTATTTTTAAGATTTACTGTAGAGAGCACCAGCAGGAGGCACAGAAGGAGAGGAAATCCCAAGCTGATTCTGCGCTGAGCCCGAGTCCAACACAGGAAGTCAGCCACACTGAGATCACCACCCAGGTGGAAGCCAAGAGTCAGGAGCTCTGACTGTGCCACCCAGGCGCCCCATCACCACACTAATAGCAAACAAAACTGTATTCACTTTAGGAATAGCACATAGTTTCAGCAAACAGTAACATCCCATAAATTAATGTGTTAAATTTAGGGGAAGGAGTAAAAGGCATTTGTAATACAACCTTACCTAAGGCACAGTTCAGGGCCCTCCCTACTCCCGCCGAATACCATGAAACTGTAGAATGTTTCATTTGAAAGGAATGATGAACTTTGAAAGGAAGATATATCTTCCCATCTGGGAAGAACAGATGGACCTAGTGCTAGCAGTGAAACCCAAAGCATTTAGCTCTCTCCTGTGCCATTTATGGGAGTCACTTGGGACTGCTGTCTAATTGTGAAGTCAGTGATGTGGCCTTTCTCATGCCAGAACTTTTGACTTCCTATATAATTCTCTGATAAAACATCTGTTTTACTATGGAATATTTTTTACCTTCCATTACTTTTGCTTAGTTCTATAAAAAGGAATGCTCTAAATGAATAAATTAGGCCTTTTACAAACATGATTTTCTATAATGTTATTCACCTTCTGGGATTTTTTTTACCTGAGATTCCGACTTCAAGGTATTTTTCTAGTAGAAAATAGTCTAGGTCTAATTGCAGAATCCGTGAATGTTGAAAACGGTTTCTTCAGTGGATCTGCTTTTCTAAGTTCTAACATTGGTTTTCGTGCTCTAGATGTTTAATGCAGCCTGACTGAAGTACTCTAGAAAAGAGCCTTCACAAATCGACATTGTAAAACAAAAGCCCTTTTCCTGAATTCTCTAGAATTCTTCAACCATAGCAAATCTAAGAGCAAACCAAACATTCCTGAGTCCCAAATCCAGTTGTAATTTAAATTATTAAGGCACTATACATGAAAGTAGTCATTTTGCATTTTGAGTATATTTGTAAAATCTATTTTTTCAACATATCTATATAATCTGTTATATCAACTAATTTTGAGTTCTCAGAGAGCTGGAGTCATTTCTGTCAGTTTAAATCTTCATAGCCACTGTCACAACAGGAAAGTATAAAGGTATCTTGCTAAATATATCTTAATTAAACCTGACTTGTCACATCTTCTAAACCCGGAACTTTTGATGGTAGAAGGTTTAAGTATAAGAATATATGAAAGGGGGGTGAGGATATGGGTAACTGGGTGAGGGACATTAAGGAGGGCACTTGAGGGGCGCCTGGGTGGCTTAGTGGGTTAAGCCACTACCTTCGGCTCGGGTCATGATCTCGGGGTCCTGGGATCAAGTCCCACATCGGGCTCTCTGCTCAGCAGGGGGCCTGCTTCCCTTCCTCTCTCTCTGCCTGCTTGTGATCTCTCTCTGTCAAATAAATAAATAAAATCTTTAAAAAAAAAAAAAAGGAGGGCACTTGATGTAATGAGTACTGGGTATTATATAAGACTGATGAATTACTGACCTCTACCTCTGAAACTAATATTATATGTTAATTAATTGAATTTAAATAAAAATATTCAAAAATAAATAAAATATGCCAGCTAAAGGAAAAACAAAATGTGTTGCCAACATTAAGGAAAAGGCTGTATTGGAAAATAGTTTAAATATAAGAGCATATAAACTATCCACTCCTCTAGATTAATGTTTCCTACAGTGATTTCTCCTTCTAGTTTGCTCCATTGAACATAGTTAGACAAAAAAATAAAATCATATTGTATTATTAAAAAATATATGTGAGGGGTGCCTGGGTGGCTCAGTCATCAAGCAATTGCCTTCGGCTCAGGTCATAATCCCCGGGTCCTGGGATCAAGCCCACATCGGACTCCCTGCGCAGCAGGAAGTGTGCTTCTCTGTCTTCCACTTCCCCTGCTTGTATTCCCTCTCTTGCTGTGTCTCTCTCTCTGTCAAATAAATAAATAAAATCTTGGGGCGCCTGGGTGGGTCAGTTAAGCCTCTGTCTTCAGCTCAGGGTCCTGCATCCGGCTCTCTGCTCAGCAGGGAACCTGCTTCCCCCTCTCTGCCTGCTTGTGATCTCTCTCTCTCTCTGTGTCAAATAAATAAAATCTTAAATATATATATGAATAAGACTGGATTTTGAGAAATATTATTAAAAGCATTTTTAATTATAAAGAATATGTCAAAATAATTAAACATTTTTATAGCTACTGGCAGCTACAATATAGCTATTGTTACGGTTTATTGAATACTGTTTGTCAGGTGGTTCCCTGAGTTTTTAGTCTTACAGTGTGGGAGTGTATGCCAAACATGTACTACACAGAGTTCATTTGACATTTTAGAGCAATATAAATGCTGCAAGAGTCCTGTTTGGTTCTCTTTCTATATAATGTCAGACTGGCTAAAGGGAGATCATTTTCTTAAAGTAATTGTAACCATAATGAAAATGTAAAAAGCGTGTTTTTTAAAAACACGCTTTTAAGCAGCACCTGCTGGCTCAGTGGGTTAAAGCCTCTGCCTTCGGCTCAGGTCATGATCCCAGGGTCCTGGGATGGAGTCCCAAGTCAGGCTCCCTGCTCAGCGGGGAGCCTGCTTCCCCTCCCCTCTCTGCCTGCCTCTCTGCATAGTTGTGATCTCTATCTATCAAATAAATAAATAAAATCTTAAAAAAAAAACACACACAAAACAAAACTTCTTGTTAAAATTACACATCTTTTGGTAAGTTAGTAACCTCTCATCATAATGGCCAGGCTCTTTGGCCCTTTACTCTTTAGCCCTTTACTGGAGTTGTTTTTAACCTACGTTTTAGCATGATTGCTTGCTGAATTCATTTGACATCAAAAAAAGTTGTTAACCGGGGCGCCTGGGTGGCTCAGTGGGTTAAAGCCTCTGCCTTCAACTCGGGTCATGATCTCAGGGTCCTGGGATTGAGCCCCACATCATGCTCTCTGCTCAGCAGGGAGCCTGCTTCCCCCTCTCTCTCTGCCTGCCTCTGCCTACTTGTGATCTCTCTCTCTGTGTCAAATAAATAAATAAAATCTTTAAAAAAAAAAAAAAAAAGAGTTGTTAACCAGGAAATGTAGCTTTGACAGTTCAGAAAGCACATTTTCTATTTGATAAAATTATGTTCCTACTTTTAGTTGTTGATAATATGAATAGAATAAATGGTAAAGCCTATAGATCCTAATAAAAGATACTAACATACACCTGATCTTTTCCAGCCAAATTTTTTAGCCAAAGATGCTACTGACAAGTGAACAGATTTGAATTTTATTGTCTTTTGTTTTCCATGGGAACATATAGGCGAACATGCAAATAACTAGTAAAAGACCAATAAAGCAGTGAAAAGAAAAATAGATGAAGTATTTAATAAAAAACTAGAGAATCAGGGTGCCTGGGTGGCTCAGTCATTTAAGTGTCTGCCTTCAGCTCAGGTCTTGATCCCAGGGTCCTTAGTAGGGAGCCTGCTTCTCTGCCTACTTGTGATCTGTGTCTGTCAAATAAATAAATAAAATCTTAAAAACAAACAAACAAACAACTAGAGAATCTGTGGGGCGCCTAGGTGGCTCACTGGGTTGAGCTTCTGCCTTCGGCTCAGGTCATAGTCTCAGGGTCCTGGTATCAAGCCAGGCATCAGACTCTCTACTCATCAGGCAGCCTGCTTCCCCCCGTCTCTCTGCCTACCTCTCTGCTAACTTGTGATCTCTTTCTCGTCAGATAGATAAATAAAATCTTTAAAAAACAAAAACAAAAACCAGAGAATCGGTTTTTTGAACTTTTTCTATTCCCTACCCCCCTTTATGAATTCCTTGTTGGCAGGAACTGCCTTATTCTTCCTTATATTCTGGATAGATTACCCAGGGTAGCTCATTTAAGACAGTATAAATAACTTAGGCTAGAAGCTTTACATGGCTTCTTGAAATGTTGTCCTTAAGGTGCTACCAGCAGGGAAAACAAAATGAAATTGAAATAATATGAAAGAAAGAGGAGAGGGTCTCTCCTTCCATATGGTAAACGTAATGTTTGCGGGAAGATCACAGACATTTTTAAAATCATTTTTTAATTGTATCTATCGGTCCACATTATTTATCTTTAGAATATATTATGTGACCACATAAAAAGTTATGTGAGCTTGCTTTTCAATTTGGGATTTTGCGAAAATAGAAACAGCAGTTTGTGAAAAATATAACACACACAGACACACACCTATAGCCAGCCTAAAATTGTTTGTCACCAATCCCAAACTGATAACTAGACATTTCAGACTCTGAGTGTATATTGGGAGATTAACAGAAGTGCTTTATAGTGACCTGTAGTGTGCGTGTTGTGTGCATGCATGCATACATGTTTGGTGGTGTGTGTGTTCTGTTGATAATTAGCAACCACATGGCAGTGTATTCAGTGTTGGTGTTTGATAAATAAGGAGGAATTCTGAATTGGAAACTACAATAATAAATTGCTCAGGTACCTTTAAAAGTATCTTTTTAAAATTGAATTCTTGCTGCGAGAATAACTATTAAAGTTTAATTGCAGTCTTTTTAATCATTTTTCTTTGATTTTATACTAAAAACCGCCAAGCAGATAACATCTAAATGTAGCTTTTTCAGTGTGACAAAGTTACATAAGAAGAGAATCCCCTAGCACGTAAAGAAAAATGCAATTATTTTCTATTCTGAATCTCCAGACTGCTGTTTTAGAAAATCATATCTGATTATTTGCTCAGCAGAAGATTATTGAGTTGATTTAGCTGTGATTTTACTTAACAAAGCTTCAACTGCATTCCTACTGTGGAGTCCAAAAAAGGTAGAGAGATATAAATGATACATTCAAACTGCGATTTTTGTGAACAGGGCCATCGATGCACCCCTCGGAGCTAATAGCGGAGATGAGAAACAGTGGGTTTGCACTGAAACGAAATGTACTGGGGAGAAACTTGACCGCAAATGATCCATCACAGGTAATGATCTTTTTATCAGTAAGCTGAAAATGTCTATAAATCTAAATGTGATTGCTTGTGAATTGCTACTTAATGTTTTCCAATATGCATATATCCATAGGAAAGCAAGATAGAGCAAAGAAAATGCCTAAAATGTATTTTGATTTTGATTCTTTATTATTTTAACATAAATGAGAAATTGTTTTTAAACCTATATTTTAATAAATGAAACTGCTCCAGGTTTATGTGGATAAAATCTCTATGAACTGGTGATGAGATGTTTTTTTTTTCCCCTCTCTGTTAACTTAAATCAAATAGAACCAATGAGAAGTGATGTATGGAAGAAAACTCCTAAAAATTGTAGAAAATATTTTAAACTTAGTTTATTAAACTGTATGTAGATCCAGAAAAATGGTTGCTGGGTTGTAGATATCTTAACCGTAAATTATTTTATTTAATGAAGAAACTGGAGCCCAGAGAAGTGATTGCCTTTGTGGCTCAGGTGGTTGTTTAGAGACAGAACTGACCCTAAAACTCAGACTTCCATTGGCATAAACTTGTGGTACTCTGAGAAGAGGCACATTACTTTCCAAACACTGCTGGGGACTATTCATATAACCTATATAATCAAATATCTATACTGTTGATACATTGGTATATACTTGATAATGTACTGTTGAATTTATAAAGGCTAAAATTGTGGATGTTTTGACCTTCTTTTAAAGTTCATGATCAGGAACGCCTGGGAGTCTTAGTTAAGTGTCTCCCTCAGGGGTGCCTGGGGGGGCTCAGTGGGTTAAGCCTCTGCCTTCAGCTCAGGTCATGATCCCAGGGTCCTGGGATCGAGTCCCACATCGGGCTCTCTGCTCAGCAGGGAACCTGCTTCCCCTTTTCTCTCTGCCTGCCTCTCTGCCTACTTGTGATCTCTGTCTGTCAAATAAATAAAATCTTAAAAAAAAAAAAAAAAAAAAAAGACCTAAAGCAATAAAGCTTTAAAAAAAAAAAAAGAGTCTCCCTCAACTTAGGTCATGAACTCAGGGTCTTGGAATCTAGCGCCCAATAGTCTCCCTGCTCAGTGGGGAGCCTGCTTTCCCTCTCCCTCTGCCACTCCCCCTGCTTGTGCTCTCCCTCTCTCTGTCAAATAAATAAATAAAATCTTTAAAAATAATAATAAATAAATAGTAAATAAAGCTCATGATATTCTTGGTTTTAACATTTCATTAAGTTAAAAATAAAATATTTAAATGCTTAAGTGTTTAAATTCAAACTCAAGAGATGGAGAGTAGGAGCCATGCTATAAATCTGTTTTACCTATGTTTTCTGTCTTCCTCTTCCTGATAAAGTTTGTTAATGCTGACAAAGCAGTTATCTTCACCTCTTAGTGTGCTGTGATCCTCCTTGGCAGGCAGACTACAAAAAATGTTTTAGTTCCCTACCACCTACTTCCCAATCCAGGATGTCATACTCATCTATAGTATGTCCCTAACACAAAATTTCTTATTTATAAATGTTTTCTTTCCTATCTGATAACTAATTTGTTTTGCAGTCTAGCAATTTATTGATGTCTTTGTTGATTCAGGAATATGTTGCAAGTGAAGGTGAAGAAGATCCAGAAGTCGAATTTTTAAAGTCACTGACAACCAAACAAAAGCAGAAACTTCTCAGGTAATTAAAAAGTGTATATTTAGTTAATTCAACTGTTTTTTATCTTAGTATTTATCTTAGTATCACATTTAACTCTGATCCTAAGAGCTTATGAAGCTACTTTAAACCATGCATCACATCTACTGATTTGTTCTTCAGCTATAGTAATACAATTTTGTCTTTCTTTCAATAATATGAAAATGAATATAAGATTATTATACTCAGATTATGGCACAAAATCATTGTACTTTCTAGAACATTTAGTTTGGAAATAGCTTTATTTGTAGGCACTACTTTTCATAGTAGATTTTTATGTATCTTTGCACAGTTTGTTCCCATAAAACACTGTGAGCCATGTGTTATTCTTTTTGTAAGATTTTATGAGGAATGCTGAAAAATGTTTAAATTTAAGGTAAATATGAAATTAAACAGACTACCTCTGGATTAAAGAATCCAAGAAATGTTTGCTGAGTCCAATAGAGGGAGCTCATGATGTTTCAGCTTGTGGATTTTGAGAATGGCTGGACAGACCCCTCAGTGAAGACATTTTTATTTCAGAGTAACTCAAACACACAAACAAGTTACTCTTCTCGGAATGTGAAATACTCTTTAGAAATTCAGAATGCCTTAATAAAATTGTCTTAATTTTTTTTTTAAGATTTTATGTATTTATTTGACAGAGACACAGCGAGAGAGGGAACACAGGCAGGGGGAATGGGAGAGGGAGAAGCAGGCTTCCTGCTGAGTCCAGAGCCCAATGCAGAACTCAATTCCAGGATCCTGGGATCATGACCTGAGCTGAAGGCAGACACTTAACGACTCACCCACCCAGGTGCCCCTAAAATTGTCTTAATTTAATTTTTAAATCTAAACAGTTGTTAAAAACTAGTGTGTGATTATGTAACAAAAGAATACAAAAGAACTTGAAAATGTATTCTTCTTTAGAATTTCTGGAGAATATGCCCTTCAGTTTTGATAATGTAATATTGATTAGTATTTCCCTACTTTAAAATAGCACATATAATGGGGCACCTGAGTGGCTCGGTAGTTAAGTGTCTGCCTTCGTCTCAGGTCGTGATCTCAGAGTCCTGGGATCTAGCTCTACATTGGGCTCCCTGCTCAATGGGAAGCCTGCTTTTCCCTCTCCCACTCCCACTGCTTGTGTTCCCTCTCTCGCTATGTCTCCCTCTGTCAAAAAAAATAAATAAAATCTTAAATAATAATAATAATAATAAATACATATCATTAATTTTCATTTGATTATAGCTACATATTTGAGTTTACATTAGCATGTAACTAATGTTATAAAGCTTCCTTGAGATGAGGATGACTTTATTTAGAGTGCTATATAATTTCAAATTCTGATTCAGTAAGAATTTTTTTTAATAGTCATTACTATTGGAGAGAGTGTAGTGAAAGAATTGGCTTAATGTATTTAATTTTATGTGTGACTTGAATAATTTAAAAGAAAATTGTCATTTAATAAAGAATCCATTTATATTTGAATACCATTTTCAGTAGTGTCAAGGAAAATATATTGTCTATTTAAAACTTTATTTTTGTCAAAAAAGGACTATTTTTACATAGTATGTTACTATTTTTCCAATAACAGGAAATTGGACCGGCTTGAGAAGAAAAAAAAGAAAAAGAAAAAAGATAGAAAAAAGAAAAAGCTTCAGAAGAGCAGAAGTAAACACAAAAAACATAAAAATAGGTCCCCCTCCTCCTCTTCCTCCTCCTCCTCCCCCTCCTCCTCCTCCTCCAGTGAGACTTCAGAAAGCAGCAGTGAGAGTGACAACAAAGAAAAGAAAATACAAAAGAAGAAAAGAAAGAAAAATAAGTGTTCAGGGAATAACAACAGTGATTGTGAAGAGAAGGACAAGTCTAAGAAGAGAAAACTTCATGAAGAACTTTCTAGCAGTCACCATAACAAAGAAAAGGCCAAGGAAAAGCCTAGGTTTTTAAAACAAGAAAGTTCTAGGGAGCATAGCAAATGGAGCCATTCTGATTCTGACAAAAAGTCCAGAAGCCATAACCGGAGCCCAGAGAGGAGAGGATCTGAAAGAAATGAGAGGAGCAGCAGGAGCCAGAGCAGGGATGAGAGGGGTAGGAGAAGCAGAAGCAGAAGTCACGGTAGTTACAAGCAAAGAAAAATAAGAAAACGGTCACAGCGAAGTCCCAGTGAAGAGCGGAATGGAAGAAGGGACACCAGGAGCCATGGCACAGATGTATACAGAGGAGAAAGAGCGCACAGAGAGAGCCCAGGAGATAAGCATACTAGGGTGACACAAAGAGAACGAAGCAGAAGTAGAGAGAATAAAGAGAGACTGTATGTGACAATTACCTGGGAATAAAAAGGATCTCCACTCCCTTATTGAGTACCTGGGGCAAGGGCTAAATTATATACTCTTGTCTTTCTAATAAAAAAGCTCTGTTTTAATTTTCCATTCCAGAAAACTATCCTATCAAATACAAAACTACGCGAGTCCTATAAGAATGAACTTTGCAAAATATTTGTAAATAATCTCTTTTGGGGCTGTAAAAATATTTTCTGTTGATAAATGTTTCTTGTGCCCTGGATTAAAAACCCTGTATAACTCTGTGACATCTTCTTTGTTTTGAAACGTCATTAAAAGAATGATAGTACACTGAATGGATATAATTTAATTTTTGTTGTTTTTTTTTCTGTTCAAATATATTACTTTTTAAAATTCTAATTTACTTGAAGCAAAGCATAATCATTGTTGAAATTCTCTAGTATGAATTCAGTAGTGGATTTGATCACTGTTTCCTTAAGGCGTTTAAATTCCCTTCAGGTGTTTTGTTCTATTTATGTTAGGAGGGCATATTTGTTTTCTATGCTGCCAATTACCTCAGACTTTAAACAGCACAGATGTACAGTTCTGGAGATCAGAAATCTGAAATGGATCTCACTGGGTTAAAATCAAAATGTCAGCAGGTTTGGTTCCTCCTGGAAGCTCTAGGAGGAAATCTATTTGCTTGCTTATTTCTAGCTTCTGGAGTCTGCCTGCTTTCCTTGGCTCCTGGCCCCTTCTTCCATCTTCAGGGTAAAGTTAAGTCCTCACATCTTATCACTCTGACATTTTGATATTCTGCATCTCTCTTGCACTAATTTTAAGGACCCTCGTGATTAGATTGGGCCACCAGAGAAATTCCCTATGTTAAACTGATTGGTAATCCTAATTCTGTTTACAACCTTAATTCCCCTTTGCCATGTAACCTAATGTATCCACGGTTCCAGGGATGAGGATGTGTACTTCTTTTGAGGGACATTATTCTGCCTACCATCGGTGGCCTTTCTGCTACTAACATACAACTATTAAGGATTTTACTTCTAAAGATTAAGCATTTATATAATATCATGAATGGACTATTATAAACTATTAAATATATTTCATGAGTATAGGTATCTAAGGCATATTTAAACTTAGCTGCAAGTTTTCCTTTGTGCTTCAAAGGATTTGGTAAAGGAAAGTGATAAAAAAAAAAGATTTCTTGGGGCGCCTGGGTGGCTCAGTGGGTAAAGACTCTGCCTTCGGCTCAGGTCATGATCCCAGAGTCCTGGGATTGAGCCCCAAATGGGACTCTGCTCAGCAGGGAGCCTCCTTCCTCCTCTCTCTCTCTGCCTGCCTCTCTGCCTACTTGTGATCTCTGTCTGTCAAATAAATAAAACCTTAAAAAAAAAAAAAAGATTTCTTGGTACAAATTAAAAGTAATATGCAATTCTAAAAAAAAATCTAAAACGTCATGGACAAAGTATTTCTATTAAGTTTCCACATTTGAAAAAAAAATCTGTTATTTAGTACAATGCAAATATTGGTTAGTTTGAAATCACTGAGGGTTGTCAGTCATAATTTTAAAAATTCATAATTTCATAAAACGTAAAATGTTTGAAAGTTAAATCACTTTATGTAGTCTGATATATATGTCTTTATCATGTAAATGTACACAAATGTCTGGTTTAGAAAAAACGAAAGGCATAAGCAACCCTTTGATTACTTAGATTTTTAAGGGAGTTTGAAGTAGGGGGAGAACTTGAATTCCGTCTACAGTATTCTGTAATAACTTAACGTGCACCTCAAAGATCCCTTTCCTTCATTTAAAAAAAAAAAGCATGCATTTGAAATGGATAAAGACTGCTAATTTACACCTTGAGTTCATTAGTGTTGCACTGATTATTTTCTATCTTATGCCTTTTTAGACTTTATAATTTTTATAATGTCAAAACCTACGAAATACTTAACTGCCTCCAAGGGTTTCTAAACCAATACAGTGTTCATGAAGAGAAATGTTGAAATACATCCTGTAATTAAAAGTGAATTAAAGAAATACATTGTCATTTCTTACACTTTTTTCATTTGACTTTAACAAAAGTGTGATCCACTTTAACTTTCTAAGTGGCCATTAAAAAATGGTCATGAGAATTTTTAAAATTAAATCTCTGGTTTAATTATCCTTCATTGTTAAGACTGAGAAACTATCAAGTACTCCCAGTAACCCCAATACTCTTACCCATCTAACGATGAGAAAAATTCCTGTGTGGTTATGGAAGATGTTGATTTGCTGTTTGGCTTTCAGCTTGGGTCAGGGAAGGGTGCTAGACAGCCCCCCAGGGGCTAGCATTCCAATTTTGCAAACGTAAGGGAGGGATTTTCACGTAGAATCCTAAGAGCTTCAACAAGACTCATTGGTTCTGCATACTTGTATGGCATAAGGAATTGAAAGTGTTTTTTTGTTTTGTTTTGTTTTGTTTTAATGAAAAAGGTTCACACATCTAATTCTACTTTTGCTTTTGAAACACAAGGTAAAAACCAGAGATAAACACCATAATAAAAAGGATGCCTCGTTGTATGTATGGAGACTCCCCTAAGTACTGAAAGTCAAAGCATCTTCCAAGTTTAATGAATCTATGATTCAAGAACCCAAACAAGTTTTCCAACAGTGACATATATTCAAAAACCACAAGCAAAGTCTGGTTATATTTGTCATTCTTCTTAGTTTACTAGAGGAATTCTTACAAAGAAATCTGGGTATGCCTTTTTTATTTGTCCATGGGCCTGAGACTGCACTGGCCCACCCAGGAGCGGGTTCTGGGGCACTCCCCTCCTTTCCCTGGCCTGACATTTAACATAATGTAACACTAGCAAATTAATTCCTGTAGGAGGTGCTGTCGATTTACAAATGTCCAGGAAAGATCAGGTTACTAGGTTAGGACTTGTTTATTTATCTGAATGTCTATGGGGTTGGTTAGTCTCAATTTCATGCCCAAATAGGCAGAGGGGGCTGCAGCATAGTGGCAGGTCTGGCTTACCTTGAATGGTGAAGTGGGAATCTTGTCTGGAGTCAACACAGCTTTAAGCTGAAGAAAGCTTTTTATCTGAAAAGCTTGGAGAGACCCTTCTTGCTCTTCTTCCAGGAGACTGCTTGCGGATAGTGAATCCCATCAGGCCATGCTGCTGGGAGCCGGCGTTTCCCCGTTTTAATCACCGAACATTTCATGTGCTTTACATTGAAGCTTGAAGATTTCCGAATCCACCTGCGCCATCCCACTCTCCTCCCTCCCTAAGGCCATCGGGCCAGGTCACTGGGCGAAGTCGCTCGGGGTGCAGTTCGGCGAGGCCGCATCCTCCACCGCCTGTGCTTAAGATCAGGGAGAAAGCTGCATTGTAGCTTCAGTAGCTCAAGGATCTTCAGGAATCTTTTTTCAGGTTTTCTTTCAGAAAACCTTGGTAGTTACCACTTCTTTTAAAAAGAAAGGCAGGCAATCTCTGCAGGCCTTGGGAAACATTCTGGGACCAGAAAGGAGATACGCTCTTTTAAAAAAAAAAAAAAACTTGTGGGAAACAAGACCGAGGGAACCCTAAGGTCTTGGAAGTGCAATGGCAACTGCGAGTTCTGCCCAGGCTCCTAAAAACCGGTTCCTGCTGATAGAAAAGGAACCACATATACTCCCCATCACCTCCCGCCTTCCTGCTCCCTTCACGCGGCACTTGGCATCCCTCAGACGAAGCAGTAATAACGACAGCGAGGTGCCGGGTGAAAGTCAAGAGCCGCTTGTAAGGGAAAGAAACCCACACTCCGGCCCAACCTGCCCGTGAGCCGCCTGCCCCCCAACTCGCAGACCGGGAAAACCCCGGTCCGTTCCTTGGGCTCCAAGGCCTTCCCGAGGGGGTGGAGAAATGGAGGTCCGGGGCCTCGGGTGCTGACCAGAGCGGGGCTTCCAAGGACCTCGCCATAAAGCCAAAGGAAGCAGGAAGGGGGCTGGAGTAGGGCGACGGAGTGAGTCCAGAGCTGGGGTTGCCCCTGCCCAGCCCCAGAGGCGACGTCACCCAGCAAACTGCGGCGCTTTCCTTCTAGACCTGTGTCTGGCCGCCACCTGATCGCACCTCAAACCCAAATTGAAAAGCTGAGAATTAGGGGGCGCGTCCCCTTCCTGGAAGATGCGCCTCCGGTGCCGAGAGGCCGCGGGACTCCCCACCCACCAAGAGCAACGGGAAGGGGTCCGGGTTAGCGCGCAGCACCGATCCCCGCTCCCCCCACCCCCGCCCCGCCCCGCCGCACGCCCGCGGCCCTAACCCGCCCAGGAGGAATTCCCGGGCCACTGCGTCAGGCTGCGGGCCAAGCGGGCTGCGCCCTGGGGGCCGGCCCCTCCGGCCGCCGCGCGCCCTCGCCCGCCGGCTCCCGCCTAACCTCGCCCGGCCTCGGGCGCGTTTCTCCTGCGAAGGTCGGAGGGTGCCCTCGCCTTCGGTGGTTAGGGAGGCGAGCGAATTTCTCTGGTTGCTTGGCTCCACAGGTGAAGAGGGCGCTTTAGGACGCTGATGCTAATCTCTATCTCGGGGCAAAATGGGACTGTCAACTCCAGCCTGCAGTCTGCCAGCGGAAAACGGACTGGGGGAGACAACCTATCCCTTTGCTTCTCTTTTATACATGAACCACACAGAAACGGTTAGGTTTTTGTAAAACAATGCAAAATCCCTGATAGGAATCTCCAAAGGAAGACAGTGCAGGGATCTTAGAAAATCTAAAAAACTTAGGTGTTTTTCTTCCCCGGGTCTCAGAGAACAGGCCCTGGAGCACTGGGTCCCCACGGACATTCTGAAACCTTCCCCTTAACTAGAGTTGCAAACACACTGTATATATTTATATCAATAACATATAGGGTAGGCATGTCTGTATGTATTTACCTCATACATATTTCTATAAACTCCAGCGTCTAGAAAGGGTGGGGGGTAAATAACACGGAACGGTTAAAATTATGGAGAAGGGATAATAACTGATTACTAATTTGAAAGTAAATAAACAGGTGACTTTTTCAGATCAAATTCCTCCTTGGATCGTTACAATAAATATCTCTGAAGGAAGCTCTCTATTTATGTTGTCATTGATTAATTCTTCACTACCTCATTTGATTTCGATTTAGAACGATTTGATTCTAATTTAATTAGCATGTAATTTGGATGTACATAATTACTGTAATTATGACATTCAGGTAAGGCAGCTTTAGGCTGAAAGGCAATTTCAAATTTTCTAGCAACCTACTTTGTACTGGGAAATGGACAAGGACTTTGCGCCCTGCTATCCAAGTAGTAATTAGCACATCTTTGAAATAGGCAGTGCGGCGGGGTTTGTATTAAAACAGCAAATACAAACCCAGCCGAGCTACTCGCTGCAAAGGTGGCTGCGAGTTCTCGGAAACGCACCGCTTCTCCCCCGCTGGAGATCGGGGAGCCGGGCGCCCTGGCGTCTCAACTGACTCTCGCTGTTGCGGGCGACCGCGCTTTTGCCGCCCTGGGCGCGGGATTTGGAGGTGTAGCTTTTAAGATCAAAATACAATAAAGACGCAGGAGGAGGGGGGGGCTAGAAAGGAGGGGAAGAAGCCACCGCACGATGTCTGAAGATGAGGGGTGGGGTAGTGGACGGGGAAGAGGAGGGAAAGGGGCGGCGGGGGGAGGGCGATGCACAGCCTGGAGAGAAAATTGGTCAACGCCTCCAACTGTTATCCGATTTTAGATTTGGGTTTCAAAGTGGGGAGGGGGGAAGGCGGGGACACAAGGGGTCAGTTTCCGCCGGTGGGGAGTGCGGACCCTTCAGGAGGGGCTGGGACGAGGGGTTTCGGGGTTTCTGGCCGCCTTCGGGGACCCTGCGCGCCCCTCCAGGTCCCGGCCTGCTAGGCAGCCCCCATCTAACCGACTCTGTTGGGACGGCTGCCTGGAGGGCGGCTGCAAGGCAAAGGAGACCCCGGCCATCCGTGGTCCGGCTGGTGAAAGCTGCGGGGTCCCTCGCTAACCTCCCCCTTCAAAGGGGAGTCTAGGGACGTGGGACGGTCTGGTGGCCTGCTTTAATCAGCTTGGATCCGGTCGGTCTCGCCCAGTCCACGCGGGCGGGCCTCGCCGATCGGGAGCCCTCAGATCCCGAGTCCTTGGGCGAAGAGCGCGGGGGCCTGTGCCCACTGCGGCGCCCCCGTCCTGGGGTTCAGGTCGCGGCCGACAGAGCCCAGAGTGCTCAACTCCGGAGTTGGAAGACCCTGAAGTTACCTTGAAAGGCGTATTAAATGAGACAATTCTAAGAGTTGAGCCAATCGGGGCGTTATTTTGTTTTGTTTGGATTTTCAGTTAGCATGCTCCCCAAACGACCTCCTTCCTGGAAACAGTAATACCGCCATTGCTAGATAGGGCCCCTCAATGGCGGGGCTCGTCCCCCTCGCCTGGTACACAAACATTCGCTTTTCTCTGCTCGCTTCGCTGGGCTGCTGCTGCTCGGCGGCAAACGCCGGTCTCCCGGCGCTAATAGCGACAAGCCCGGCGGACGGCGCGGCCTTCCCGGCCCGGAGCTCTAGATGGCGCCAGCGAGCCGCACTCGCCGAGCTCCTCTTAAGGGAATCAAGAGCGACTGTCAAACATAAAAGCAAATCAGAGTTTTCAGTTTTTTTAATGTGTTAAGAATGTTATTCCTTAAGAAAATTTGTAGCTAAATTATTCTCACTTAAAATAAACACTTAGTATACCAATTACACAAATGGGCGGGATTTATGTGAGATTTACTTCATCTGCATTTTTGTAGTGGGAGAGAGCCTTGGTGAATACAGATAATAGATGCAAATAAGATTAGAGTTAAAATAAATAAAGTTTCCATCTGAATAACAAGAAATTCAATTTGACACGACTTAGAACTATTTGACGGAATGTCCAGACACGCGGTTCAGGTGCACAATCTAATCTCGTCAAAATAACGTTGCTGTCTCTCCTTGAGGAAAGAAAAATCTTTCTCTATTTTTCCTCTTTCTCTCTTTCCTCATCAGGTAGGCTCCAGTTCATTCCACGGGGTGGGGGGGGGGGATAGACCCCAAAAGGTAGCCGCGGGGGGAGGGTGTGCTTGGGGGCTGGGTGGGCGCAGGCCTGAGGAAAAGCTCTTCGAGCCTCTACTGCGCAGGAAGCCGTAGAACAGGAAACGCTGGGAGAAACCGGCTGAAACGAAATCGCGTTTCCCCTCAGCCGGGCCGCGCGGAACTTGGAGACCCGGTCCGTGCCCCCCCAACACCCAGGCCGCGGTGCCCGCCCCACCCCGGCCTGCAGGCCGCGCCGGGGGTCTGCGCCCGGACCCCTGCCTCGGCCGCCCGCTCTTCCCGGGCCCCGGAGCCCGAGCATTCCAGGCGAACCGGAGCCCCGAGGTGGCCCTGGGGAGACGCGGCCCCACCTCCGGTGCCGACCGCGCTGCTCTCGCGGCTCGCGGGCCCTCCCCTCCCACGCACGCTGTCTGCAATTTGCTCGGCCTCCGCGGTCGCCACCGCTCAGGTCAAGGCTTCCCCGCTCCCCCCAGGGGCCCCTGGCGCGGAGGGTGGGAAGGAGGGGGGGCTGGAATCTGTTTTCGCCTGCCCGTTTGGGCCCGGGGGCAGGGGCCCTGCTTCCTTCGGGTGCGGACTCCGCGAGCTCCGGTCTCCCGGCTGGACGCTCAGGCCGGGCCGCCGCCCGCGGTTCCCGGGAGCCGCGGTGATGGACGTCCGCTGACCCGCGGGGCAGAGGCAGAGCGCAGAGGCCTTGATCACTGGGCTGCGGAGGGAGCCGCGCCGCGAGCGGGACCTGCACCGCCAGGCCCTTTGATCTGCCTTTAGTATCGACGAGAAACAAAGCTGCCTGGGACAGACGCCCGGGCGCCCTTATGCCTCAGGAAACCCCAGCACACTCTCACCTCCGTGCCGCCGGCCCGCGGCCCCCAAACGCGCCGGGCACGCTCTCTCGGCCTCCAGCGCCACGGCCCAAAGCCCCTGGAGCCAACGCACCCCGGCCAGCTTCTCCAGGAGACCGGGCCCGGCCCGGGCGGCGCGCGGGGGGCTGGGGGGGAGGTCCTGGATGTGAACTGTTGGAGCGGGGAGAGAAAATGGTCAAAGAGAAGAAAAACTCGAGGAAGAAGTGCGGGGTAATCGAGGCTGTGGGGACCGCGAGAACGAGGAGAGGGAAGAAGACACAGAACCTCACGCTGCAAATGCCCCTCTGGGGACCTTAGCTCCATGCTTTATCGCTACTTTGCTGCTTGGCTTTTCAGAGCAGAGTTTGCGAGAAAATATTTTGTTGGTAGTTAATAACAATAATTTATTTTTTCATCTCTAAAAATCAAACCTCCATTCAAGTTCCCAAGATGGACAGTAATTTAAAAAAAAAAAAAAAAATTCCACTGGGGCTGACTTTGCTTGTGTTTCCTATTGTGTGGGGAGCCTTTCAGAAATATTTTTATTCTGTAAATATGTACTTTATTTTCTAAATTAACATTTTCGAATTGCGAAATTATCTCATTTACCAATTTTCTTTTTCGTCTCTCTCTCTCTTCTCCCTCTCTTTTAAACTGGGGCTGTTAAGTTGGTGGTCAGAAGACAAAGAGAGTGAAAATAATTTTCATTTCAATAATTGCCTTCTGGTCAATTTAACTGTGCCTTATTTTGAAAGAGACTGTCTAAATGAGATTCCTGTCCCAAATGTGTTCCCAGGCCTGATCCCAGCCTTTAATTATTCCTGAGTTTTTTTTCTTCAGAATAAGACGCCGCACTGAGTAATCACAAAGAAGTCAGAGAGCATCCTTGAACCTTTTCAGAAGCAGCGCCACTGATATTCAAATAACCTGCGAGGGCCATTTGACGGCGCGGGGACCTAGGCATTTCCAATTCACTATTTGCATAGATCAGCCGTCTTTGAAAAGGAAAGGAGCAGTTGTCTTCCATAACATTAAAAAGCCTAGTTATCAAATCAAGTGCTTAGTTTGGGGGCTTTTAAAACGTTTACATTTTATCTCAGGTTGCCCTTTACCGTTTGACATGCAAATTTGGTGCAGTTAATTTAGACAATTAAAAAGATCTTCAAGGGAGCTTTGTCACGGAGAATATTTGGAGTTTTCCCCGTGGACCAGCTGAGATAAAGTTGGCCAGAACAAATGATGTCTAGGAGATTAATTAGATATTTGATAAGACATGAATCCCTAATAAGGGAATACAAGGCACAGGGGGCTGCTGTGTGCTCTAAGTCAAAATTAATAACATTTAACAAGATTTTCATTTAGGCATGAAATGTCTTTTCCGGGGTATTGACTCTAGCGATTTATTCCCCTGAGTCGCCTCCCCACATAGAGGGCCTTGGGAGCTAAAAGACTTCTTTTAAAAAGCTTTTTCCTTTCACAGATTGTTTTTAAATCGCTTTTTAAAAACAAACAAACCCACTGGAGTTTTGTCCGACCCCTCCGGGAGGTGTAGGCACCTCCCCAGTTAAAGCTGCCAAGGATCTTTGCTTTATTTTAGGGGCTCCAGAGTTTTAAAATGTCACCTTTTGAGAGCTCTTTCATTAAGTAATACAACTACATGTTCTTATAACCCAATTTAATTTACGCTATTGATATACAAATAATTTTGACTTCTCAAAAACATATATGTATTATGGCTTTTATAACTCACATAAACCTTACATTATCTAAAACTAACATTAAAGGAATTTTTTCCCAACAAAAAAAGTCGACCCACGTAAAGGTTATTGACAGGGGAACAGGATTAAAAAAAAAAAAAAAGGAAGTGTATTGTTCAGAGTCCTTTAATAATACCAAAATGAAAATATGATGTCAAGATTTTCTTCATACAGATAAACGCATTTAATTTCTTTAGATGACCTTAACTTACGTGTTTGAGTGAAATGATAACTCAACATATTAAATATCTTTTACATATATACTGACTTTCACAAAGTGCATCAGAAAATTAAAAAAAAAAACTCCCTGAATTTCAGGAATTCACCAAAAAAAACCCTCTATTTGAATGAACATTTACAAGAAAATAAAAAAGAACACAATTTTTTGAACCCTATTTATACAGATGTTATGAAATACAGAGAAACTGTCACTAGACTTCCAGTTTAATTTCTCACCTTAAGCCTTTTTTGATGCTTCCTTTTTAGGAAAAAAAAAGTCTCATTGTAAGTAGATATCAAGCAGGACTTGGAGGATTTTATATATAATATAATCCACACAAAGGGTCTGTTTTTATAGGTCCCGTTTGTTTTCAAATGTTCTGACAGTCCTTTGCAGAGTGGTGGCTTGTTTTTTGAGAAAAGGAAAGAGAAGGGTTAGTGGAAGGGGGTGGGCTATGGGGGAGAAGGGAGCGTTTCTGTGTATTGCTCTTCGCTCGAGAAGTTTGTGCGAGAGTTGTGTGTGTGCGTGCGTGTGTGTGTGTGTGTGTGTACGCGCGCAAGCGCGCGCTAATGTGAGTGCTTGTGGTTGTAGGTCTCGGGTGTGCGTGTCTGTGTATGTGTGCAGTTTTTTAAAGTGTTGCTTGTGTCGGAGGACGGTTTGCTTTTGTTCCTGGATCACGCGTTCGATTCTCGTCTGGTCCGGGACAGCAGAGGGTAGCTCCTGGCGTGGCCGGCGAGCAGCGGCCGAGGAGCCAGGTGCAGCTACGCTTCGTGGTGGCCCGGGGGGGCGTCTCTGGAGCCCCCGCCCGTCCGTGCCCCGCTCGCTGGCCCTCCGAACCTCTCGCTCGCTCTCGGTGTCTCTACTCGCTCGCTCGCACTTCTCGCCCGGCCTCTAAGAGTCGTTGGGGCCCGACGCGGCTTCCTTGCCTCCCGCCGAGGCCGCTGCCGCCGCCGCTGCCGCCGCCGCTGCTGCCGCCGCCGCCGCCGCCGCCCGGGCGGCACTGACGCCGGAGTCGTGTAGGATGAGGTCGGGGGACTCGGAGCGGGGCGTCTCCAGGTTGCTGGCGTCCGTGTCACTGTCGCTGCCCTTTTTGCCCCCGCCACCCCCGTTGTGCGTCTTAATGTGTTTGCTCAGGTGGTCGCTGCGCATGAAGCGCTTGTTGCACACCGGACAGGCGAAGCGCTTCTCGCCGGTGTGAGTCCGCAGGTGCCGCTGCAGCTCGTCCGAGCGCGTGAAGCGTTTGCCGCAGAAGAGCCAGTTGCACACGAAGGGCCGCTCGCCCGTGTGCCAGCGCAGGTGCGCCTTCAGGTGCGACGTCTTGCCGTACACCTTGCCGCAGCCCGGGATGTGGCAGCTGTGCAGGCCCTTGCGCCTCAGGCTCGCTCCGGCCGGGCCCAGCCGCTCCGCCTCCTGGCAGTTGGGGCAGTCGCAGGTGGCGCGGCCAGAATAGCGGCGGGCGGAGCGCGCCGAGCTCCCCCCGGCGGCGGCGGCCGCGGCGCCCGAGATCATGGCGCTGGCCGCCGCGGCCGCCACGGCGGCGCTGGAGTCCGAGTAGGAGGGCAGCACCGGCTTGAAGCCGTCCTGAGCCAGCAGGTGCTGGCTGGTGGAGAGCAAGTGCGAGGCGGCGGCGGCCGAGGAGCCGAGGCCCGTGGAGCTGAAGGCCGAGTGCGTGAGCGAGCTGAAGTCGGGGTTGTAGGTGCCGAGCTGCGAGTGCAGCGAGGCCTGGGGGGCGCCCGAGTGCAGCGAGCTCTGGAGCCCCCCAGCGGGGTTCTGCACCTCCAGCCACGAGCCCGGGCTGCTGTGCACGTCCCACCACGACGACGCCGCGCCGTTGGTCACCTCGCCCGCCGCCAGCGTCGAGTGGAAGCCCGACTTGTACCACGACTCGTACGGGTGCGCCATGCCCACGCGCGGGTACAGGCCGTCGGCCGCCGTCGTGTGCACCTTGGAGATGAAGGCCGACTGGCCGCCCGCCTCCTGCGGGGACACTCCGGCCGCCGCCGCCGCGGCAGCCGCCGAGTTGGAGAAGAGGCCGCCGTAGTCGCTGCTGAAAGCGGACGACGTGGGGGACGTGGAGGCCAGGCAGAAGGCGCTGTTGGCTGCGCCCGAGCCGCCCGCCAGGCCGCCCGAGCCGCGGCCACCGGTGGCCACGGCGAAGCCCGAGAGGCTGGAGCCGAGGTTGCAGCTGGACGAGGAGCGCTTCCAGGGGTGGAAGCCGCCCTTGGCAAAGGCGCTCGACTCCGGCAGCGTCGTCAGCGGGCTTGTGTTGCCGATCTTGTTGCAGGTCGCCGCCAGCATGGCCAACGGGGTCGTTCCAAAGCGCGGCTCTTCCTAGAGTGGGTGGGGTGAGGGAGGGAGCAAGGAGAAGGAGGGCAGGAAGAAGTGGGAGGAAGACACAAAGTGCACCCGTGAGCAGCCTCGTTTCCCCCGCGGCTGGTCCCGGGGGGTCGTGGTTCCTGGGCTCGCGCCTCCTCCCCGCGCGCTCGCCAAGGATGCGCCGCGCCCCGCGCCGGGCTCAGGCGATCCTAAGGGCGAGAGCCCCGGCGCTGGAAAGTTGTTCCTCGGTGGGGCTAGAAATCAGAGATGTCTCAGTCCTCCCCGTCTCCGCCGCTGCAACCCCTACCCAGGGCTGGACTGGGTAGCTCGCCTCCCGCTCGCCGTAAGCCCGCTCCTCTCACTGAGGCCCCCAAATCGCCCTTCGGAGTAAAGCACGGAAGTAAACACAACGACAACAAACATCGGGTGAGGGCGGAGGCGGCCGAAACAGTGGCTCGGGGGCGGGGGAAACTTGGGACACTGCTTCCAAGGGTGGCTACGACTTGACCCCCCCCTCTTTTTTTTAATAGGAAACGTTGTTTTTAATGTTTACAGCCTCCCTCCCCCATCCTCGATTATGAAAACAAGAATCCGAGAAGGGACCCAGCTATGGATTTCAAGTCACAAGCGAACTGGGGAGCCACAGAAGTGTAAATGTTTGTTAACGTGACTACATGGACTGCAAAACGATTAAGGCTGTTTTCTGGAAACACCACTGTCGCGTAATTGCAACAATCCCCGGAGCAAGGGGGGATGGGGTATTAATCACCAGGGGAAGAAAAGAAACCTCTAGGTTTTCTTTAAAGCCACCTAAAAAAAAGCGTTGCTTAACAAATCATTTTCTTACAAAGGCATCTCCTAGGTTTCAATAACTTGGAAAGAATCAGCCCCAGAAATGTGGAAAGTGCTAAAAGGCGCTGAAACTGCTGTCCGGCAGCAACAGTTTCTCCGGAGCCGCCGACGCGGAGAAGCCATAACGAAAATTTACTGCAGTTAAAACAAGCAAATGTCTTGCCGCACTTCCGACTTACCCCGAGTATAGACGTGGCCATAGCAGGTCCCTGGGCTACGCGGCGGGGCCGGGAGCGGGGCTGAGCCTCACGGCTGCTCCGGAAAGCTGCTCGGATCCCGCGCAGCTCCCGCGTCCCCGCGCTCGCGCCGAGCGGACTCCGGGCTCCCGCCGGCTAAACTCAGCCTAAGTGCGAGGAGCACCCGCTTTGAAGTGCCGCTGGCTGCGCCTCTCGCCCAATGAGGGCGCAGGCGGAGCAGACGGGAGCTGCCCCGCAGCCAATCAGACGCGCCGAGGGGCCCAAGCCAGGGCTCCCGGCGCGTGCCAGTCAAGGCGGCTAGCGAGGTGTTGGGGGGTGGGGGGAGACGCGGGCTAGAGACTGAAGAAATTACAGTGCAATTAAAAATTTACACACACGCACGGAGCCAGGTTTAAGGAGCGCTGAGACCATGCCACAAGCCCCCCGAACCATCCCGAGATGATGCAAGTTAGAACTGACAGTCCTAGTCCACTCCCCACTTGTGGGAAAGAAGGCAAGGGGGTGGGGGGGGGGCGCCGAGGCGGAGGCAGCACCAGCAAGGCCTAAGTAAAGACGGAAATGTCAACGCTCACTTTGTGTGTCTAGGCTCTCGCCTGCGGAGCACAACTTCAGCTGGGATCCATCATTCTCGCTCGCAGTTTTATCATGGTCGTTTGTCTTTTACCCAGTTCCTTCTCCCACTGGATTCGGTTTTACCCACTCCAGGGTCACATTGAGGAGAGGGCGCGAAAGGACAGCTCCTCTGAGAGGAGAGAGATAGGCCTCTCCGTCCAGGTCTACACCCACAGACTTGTTGGGAGGGCCTGGAGTCTGCGCATCGCGCCATTTCCCCCCAGAGATCTAAGCGACTTCCTAATTGTCGCTCTGGCCTCTGACCCGGGGGGTAATACAAGTGCCACTCACACCAGAAGCTTCTAGTGGTAATTGAGGGCACCCTTTGTACCGTTTCGCCAGCGCCTAGATACCAGGTTAACCCAGTTGTCAAATACGACTAAACAGTGGGAAGTGCTGATTATCTGCCGGGTTTCGCAGGGGGCTGGCGTGGGGGTGGGAGGCATCAACCCATACAGCACGCTGCACGAAGCCGCTTATTTTCACGTTGTAACAACTTTGGAAACACAGACCCGCGCGAGCTGCGTCCGCCCCCACCGCCACCCCCGCTGAAGCTGCAGCTCGCTCGGCTGTTTGTTTAACCCGGCGAAGATTTGCACGTCACGTTTCAGCCTGGAGTCGAGTTTTCTTGCCCCAGCTTCAACCCACTCCCACTCCAGACCTCCTGGGCCTCGGGGCTCTTCTGCACGGCAAAGGCACCGTGATGAGAGGTGGGCTTTCCCCCTGCAGCGCCCTGCTTTCGTGGACATGCTCCAGGAGCCTCTCTTGGGGACCTCCACTCGCGAGTGAGGGGGACAAGGCCACACGTGGGCGCCTCCACATTTTGCAGGCTGAAAGCATCCTAAAGTCCTCTCAGGAGCTTGTCGGTGTGAAAAGAGGTGTCCTCGGGCAGAGGACTGCGCGGCCTGGAGTCCCTTAGCAATCGCTAGGCTGTTTGCATTTCTTTCTTGGTCTTGCTTTCTCTTTCTTCTTCAGGGCAGTTGGAGCTGCTTTTGAAAGAGGAATACCAGGGTCCTCGGACAGACCTGGGTACTGGTTTTACTGTACCACATTCCCCTCCAAACCCACATCCTGCTTTTTAAAAGACATGTAACCACGAACCCCAAAGGCTTGGGTGCAAAACAGGAGCTGTTGCGGAGGGGAGTAAGTAAGGAGGAGTGGAACTGAGCTCCCAGTGTTTTCTCTCCTCTTTGCAATACCTCTTGGCCCAAAAGTGCGACCACTTTAGCTCCTCTCTCGGCCCTAAGATGGAGCCGACGTGCATCCTGATGCACTCGGTGGGTGGGAGGGCTGTATAGGTTGCTTTCTTTGCTTTTCGTTATAATACCTTTGCTCAGAATGCCCCCCCCCCCCATACACACACTTTGGTTTAAGTTGGCGAAAGCACCGAGGAAATCGTGACAGAAAAAGAGGAGAGTGAGAAGACCCGCGGCTATCCTGAAGCTCTGTGCCCTGGGGGACTGATGGAAATCAGGGGGTGGGGTGGAGAAGGTGTCAAAAGCTTCGGGGCACTCGGGGTGGTAGGTTAAGGGGGAATCCAGGCAGCCTGGAAGAGCCAGAAAGCCCGGCAGGGGGACCCGGGAGCCGTTCCCAACAGGTGACTTCTGCCCTGGAAGGGGAGACTGGTGCTCGGCTTCCCGTAGAGTCTCCGCGTCGATTTACTAATAGAGGGATTGTTAAGTGGCAGCGAGGCGTTGCCGACTCACCCACTGCAGGCCCGGTAGGAGAAGCGCGGAGGTTTCCCCTTACCACCTCCTCCCCCACCTCCAACACACCCCCTCCTTAAGGAAACCTGACAACGTAATAAATAAGACAATCCGAAAAGCCACTTAGCACTAGTGACATTTTCAAGTCAACCATTTAAAACAGCTCACGCTGGCACCTCGGGCTCGGGGAGCCCTGGTTGCCTTCCTCTTCTCCTTCTTCTCCTCAGCTCCCCTCCCCCCTCCCGCCGTTTTCAATGTGGTTCCAGCTGTCAGACTCTCTACGTGGGCACTCGGATATTCCTTTAGATACACGCGTCGGGATCACAATAAAAGTTAGGGAAATCTTCCAAACGAACGTAGGCCGACACCCCGGCCACTTCAACTCTAAGGTGGGGCCCCAAGGAAATCTTCCCAAAGAAGTCCATTTTTTTTTTTTTTTCGTGTGACAGATTTTTTTTTTCATCCTCTAAAAAATCTAGTTTTTAAACAAAGATCAATGTGTTATGCTAAAGTGTTGAGCTGACTGTTAAAACATTTGGGGAAATAATGACAATGTAACAAAGGCCTGGTTTGGAGTGAATCATCACCCTTTTAAAAGTTAAAGCAATTTTCGGGAGAATAGCTTTCAGCAAACGCTTTACATTATTCAAAACGGCCAAATAATGCTCTATTATAGCGCCTGAATGCTGCCAGTCAGCCCCTAAGTGCAATTTGTGCAAAGGCCCCGGTGCCTTATCTCCACTTCTTTATAAAGAGGTGAATATAAAACAATTTCTTCCAAACCCAGACAGAGAGCACGAAAATTGCTTCCCTTTCTGCAATCAGGGCAATTTAACTGGAGTGCAATTAGCACTATTAAATGTCGATTCTGCATAAACAAATCTGACTGAGCAGCGAAAGTGGGGTGAGAACCTCATATACACTGAAACTGATTTTTTAAAATTATGTATCCGGGTCCTTTACAATTGATCCGTGACGTTTTCATCTTGGAATATATTTACATCGCAAATACACTATGGTTAAATCAACATAATTTTTTTTTTTGCAAAAAAAAATTTTCAATAGGAATCCTAATAAAGAAGAATAGGGTAATTAAAAGGAAGAGTTCACTTCCTTTGAACAAATATTCTTTCTCCCATCTTGCCTCTCCGGAGAGCTTTGATCTGAGCAACTGCTCAAGTTGCTGCGTTTAGAAGGCGAAGCCGGAGAAACAATTCCGTCATTAGCGCTGATCCGAAGGACTGGAGCTTCTACACCACAGGGAAAAAAAAAAAAAAAAAAGCTTCTCCCCGATGCACAGGAAGCAGGGTGGGGACAGGGAGAACCATCTATCTTCTGAATAATTCGAAATATTAGGTGGCTGCCCAGTCTCCCCGGGGTTTCAGCCACTCTAAGAGTTAGTAACGGGTACGCAGCACTAGGGTGGGGTGATGTCGACTTAGGTAGACTTGAGGATGTGGGCGGGAGGGGAGGCGTTGGGGGAGGAGGGACCGAAGGTTCTCGCACCGGCCCTGCTGGTTGCTGCCAAAGCCACTACCACCAGGACCGGGATGCCCGGGGGCGGGAACCGGGGAGAGGGAAGCGAGAGGAGCCCGTAAAGAGCATTTATCTGACCTGTCCTCCTCCCACCTGCCTTTATTTACTTATTTGGTAAGCCACAGTGCTCCCCTTTTGAATCATTTGCTCAGTTAATTATGCTTTTCATTTGCATGATCTACACTAGAACAGTGATTATCAGGTCAGCCCGGTGTGGGGATTGGGGAGATACATTAATAACTTGGGTTAAAAAAAAAAAAAAAGCTGCCCCTGTGTACCATAGTCGCCTGCCATGAACAAGGGTGAAGAAAGCGGGGACAGACGCCAGCGCCTGTTGAGTGCTATGAATCCTTTCCACAGTTGGAGCTTGCCAGTTGTGGGTGCAAATGAAATGCAGCTTTTGATTAGAAGGGAATCTTTTATAGTTAACACATATTTATATTTTAAAAAGCGCCAGCCTTCAGATCAAATGAATGGAGAAATTAATTGAAAATTGAGGAACTCTCCCACAATTTCTGCTGAGCTTTCATTTAATACTTGTTCTATAACGCCCTAATTCCAGCCCAACCCTTGCATATAAAAGAGCCTGGAAGGATCTTTTCTTTACCTCAGAAGTGAAGCTGCTATTTAGAGGTGGCAGGAAATGCAAATCCTTCTTGCCTGGAAGGTCTACTGGAGAAAGTGAAAAACCCTGGTCTCTTAAGTACACTCCAAACATTTGCTTCACTACCAGTTTTCTGCTGTTAGATGTATCTGGGCCTTATATTTTAAGCATGCCTTGATCTGTTTATCTGAGCCAAAAATGCATTAACAATTAAAGGAAAGACTCTGGTGTGTCAAAGGAAGGAAGGTGACTGTAGACTGTGTGATGATTTTAATGACTGCAATTATTGGAAGATTATTCAACAAGCATCATAGATTTGTTTACTGCATTACTCGGAAACTATGGGGGGCCTATTGGGCTTGGAGTTTCACCTTCCTCCCTCCATCACCAACTACCATAGAGGGGTCTTAGACCTAAGCAAATGTGTCATTCTGTGTTGGCTTTCTTCTTTTTTAGAGCATTTTTACCAAAATAAGGCACAATTGTTGTCTCAGTCAACTTAAAGGGAACCATCTCTGGAACATTAAAGTATCTTTTGAGTTAATATATTTTAAAAAGAAGGAGGAGGAGGAGGAGAAGAAGAAGAAGAAGAAGAAAAAGAAGAAGAAGAAGAAGAAGAAGAAGCAGCAGTTGCCGCCGCTGCCAAAGGCCAGAGGATTCTGGTCATCTTTCAGCTACTCCCAGCCAGGGTCCCAGTTTCCTCAGTTTGACTCTTTCATAGGGAGCTTTTGAGGATACTTCCAACTCAGCCTCCTCCATTCAGGGCTTGGAGGAGACATTACCACCACAAGATGTTAAGCCGGAGTTTAGGCATATCTCCAGGACTCCATATTGGAAAAAGTTTGGCTGCTTCTTCCTGCCTTTCAACAACCCCTCCCCCCTTATTATTTGCTATCACCACTCCTGGTGTTACCATGTTAGAAAGAAGCAAATCAAAAGAAAGGGATGACTAAGAGAATACCTGTTTGCCACTTAAGAAGTTTTTACTGTACAGACATAAAGGATGCAAATAAAGAAGTTTTCGTGCCTGATATAAACAATAAACAAGGGCGCCTGGGTGCCTCAGTTGGTTAAGCAACTGCCAATGGCTCAGGAGTCCTGGAGTCCTGGGATTGAGTCCCACATCTGGCTCCCTGCTCAGCAGTGAGTCTGCTTCTCCCTCTGACCTCTCCCCTCTCCCATGCTCTCTCTCAAATAAATACATAAAATTTAAAAATAAAAACACAACAATAATCATGGCCTTGGCTTTGCTCATTAGAGAACTAGTAATTTGTTAAAAGGGAAAAAGAGAGAGAGAGAGAATTACCAATTTGGATGTAGGCTTTGAAAAGAAAAGGGGGAAAAAAAAAAAAGAACAGTAAATGTCTCCAGTAAGGCCCCCTCCTCCCTCCCCTGAAGCATGGGGACTCCAGTGGCCTGGCCACTGTGGTCCTCCTCCTGGGTCTGTAATCATCCAGTCTCAAGATGAAGGTGGACTTTGGCTGGAATGGAAACCTTCCCTGTTCAAACAGGAACCTGCAGAACTCTGCAAGTGGCAATTAGGAGCCTATTACAAGCCATTAGATTGATCAATGTACCTTAAACAATGCGAATGATTTATATGGCTGATTTACAGGGGGGAAGAAAAGGGAAAGGCTGGGACTGCAGCTTCTTTACATCGGTTGCACTGTTCTGGAGAAGACCCGGGTTCAGCCTCTGTTCATCGCTGCTTGGAACCACCAGAGCGATTTATTTAGAAAACTTTTCAAGCACAGACACAGGCTCGCCTGGCTTGTCCGGTGGGTGGCGAGATGCACATTCTTTGCCCCTTTCTCTACTTTCTAAGGAAGGGCTTAGAAAGACCCAGGCCAGGAGGAGCAGCTGGGGGTCACAGCGAAGCCACTCCCCCTAACGGGGGACAACCTCCCGGAGCTGTCCCAGCTGCCTTCCTTCCCCGGGTCTGTCCCCGGAGAGGAGGAGGATGACTTACATACTTGTTTAACGCAGTGTTGGAGAGCTGTGTGGGCTCCTAATTGTGGCAGGAACACAGAACCATTAGCCCTTGAAGTTTCAGGCGCAACTCGGGGAGGAGCGGCGACCTAGCTCCCCGCGTGCACATGACGTGGGGGTGGAAGGGTGGGGTGAGAGGGGACTCCGCGGAACAGCACTCCTAGCTAGGGCTGACTATTTTGGCTAATGTGAAGACAAAATTACAACAGAGTTGAAGCGATCAAAGCTGGCCCCCGCCACCCCTCCTCCCGCCCTCCTTCCCGGCCCTAAGTCTGTTTGTAGTTGTCTCTGCTGCAGACGCTCGTCGGTCTTCTCACGACAAGGAAATTCCTGCCAGTTTTTCCAGAGCCTGCAAGGAGAGGACAGATGCACTTCGCACTTCCCAGAGGAGAATTCCCTTTGTCTTATCTTCCCCTCCCCCAGTCCGCTTGGGCTCTGCGGTGACGCAGACAGCGCTCGGAAAGACCCCGGGCGCCTGGCGGGGCGGGGGTGGGGGTGCGTTTGTAACCGAACCCCACGCCCAACTCTACCCTGGCTGCTCCTTCCACTTCCTCCTTCCTCTTTTTTCTCTTTCGAAACCTTCTCTCTTCCTTTCCCCTCCCTCCTTCTAATGCTCTAGATCTCTTACCGCTCAAGTCTTCTCCCGGGTTCCCGCTCCCAGAGTTTGGGCCGGCACTGTGTATTCTGTGTATTTCCAAGCCCTAGTGGTTTGGCGGGAAAGGGCTTCGTTCTGGTTTGTTCATGGATGTCTGGAACAAATCCTTGTGTCCGTACCTAAATGTGGGATGGGAGGCATAATGGGTTGATAATGGGGCACAGAGGGAAGAGGGAAAAAACTGAGAAACCACTTGATTTGGGAGAGTTGCTCCCTGCGTCTTTTGCAGCCGGTATGGGATGGGAACCCAGAATTCGAAACTCTTCTAGATGGATCACGATTTCACAGACTCACACGTACCACTATCAGCTGTTCTCATCTTCCCTTTATGACTCTCTATCTTGCTCTCCCGAGTTCTGCTCTGAGTTAGTTCCTTTCAATCCCCTGCTTCCTAGGATTTCTCAGGGCCCTCCCGCACAGTGAGTGGCGCAGGAAGAAGCTGGTTCCAAGATTCCCACCAAGAATCCCAGAACCCCTGTACTGTGATATCCCGAGGACCAGGCCTGTCCTGGGTCCACAAGTCCATGCTTTCTGGTGTCCTGCCACTCTAGAGTCCAACCCTGAGCGTCTGGCCTCTCCTATCACACCCCGGATGGATGTCACACCCACCCCGAAGGCAAGACCAGACTGACTTTTCCACCCTGACTCGCTTCTAGGAGTACACATAGGGGAAGAGGGAGGCTCCGCACACATTAGACACGTGCGCCTCCCCCTGCCCTTCCTCCCGCTGCCGCCCGCAGAGTGCACACTGATGACCCAGACACACTTACTCGGGCACGTGCCAGCGGCGTCCATCGCCCTTCCCAGCCGGCGAGACAGCCTAGAGGCAGGTGGCACCGCCGCAGGGAGGCGGGCTCGGCGCTCCAGATGCCTACCTGGGCGCGGAGACGTTTAGGTCCCCCAAAGCCCGCTGCAGGCCTCCGGAGCCTGGTGGCCCGCGGCCTGGCGGCGGCTGGGCCTCACCTCAGCCTCCTGCGGAGCTCGGTGGGCAGGCTCCAGCTCTGCGCGGGGCTCCGCACCTCCGCCTCCGCAGGCCCCCCGAGCGCCCCTCTTCCAGAAGCCTGCCGCCCGCCTGCCTCCCATAGGCTCGGCTACATCTGGGATGCATTGCCCCCTAATTGTCAACCCCATTATTGTGATCAAGTGAACATCGCTAATCTCTACATTTATTGTTTAGGTAAATAGAGGCTGCGTTTAATCAATACGCAGGGCCCCAGCCCTCGCAGCGCCAAGTAACTTAAGTCAACGGTGAAGATTTCAGTGTGTGCGTAATTATAGGGCACGCGGAATAGTCACTCCAGCCTAATGCCACAGCTCCCCTCCGACCCCGGGGAGCGGGAGGAGGGAACGTGAGGAATCTCCACCCTCTAAGGGACGGCTCCCTCCGAGGAAGAAAAGGATTTTGTGGCAGTGACGCCGCGCTCCCGGCCCGAGGGGCCTGCGGCTGGACTGGGGACCGCTCTCACTTCCCAGCCGCCAACTCGCGCGCTCGGCGCCCTCTCCCTGCGAGCTTCTGGATCCCTGCACTCAAGAACTGTCGCAGCGAAGGGGGTGGTTCCCCACCCCTCCGGTCCCCACCGGGTGAGAAGGCTGAGGGCGGGGCCCAGGAGGCGGGTCGCCGGGTGCTCCGGTCGCCGCGGCCTCCGCCCGCAGTCTCGCTTCCAACCCCACCCTCCCATCCCCACTGCTCCCTCCCCAGCCGGAACTCCAATCCCAAGCCTGGGCGCGCAGGAGCGGGTTATTTGCGCTTCTTCTTAAATAGTTATTGTTTCTTAATTAAGAGGACAGTAGCCCAGCTGGTTCGAGAGGATCTGGGATTCCTAGCAGGGCATGGTCAGGTCTGGGGAGGTTGGCCCTGCAGAGGGGTGGTGTCGGCTCCTTCCAGCAGCTTGCCTGCGGGAGTGGCCTTACCGTGAGGGCCTCAGGGCCACCGCGGGGAGAGGGCTAGTTGGAAATCTTCCCAGTGCCTGCTGAAAGAGCCAAGCCCTCCCGACGCTCTGGATTGGGACCCAGGAGGTTAACCCTACTGCAGTCCGAGGCACTAGCACTTTCTCCGTGGGTGTTTGGTCGCTGGCCTTTTCTGTTTCTTCTGGTGACTCCTTCTGCCGCTCCATTCCCGGGAATGTTGTATGTAAACAACCAGTAACTCCGGTTGTAATCAGATACCCGCCTTTCGTGGAGCGGGCCCGCTTTATTTAAATAAGCTGGATTCCAAAGTCAACTCATCATTTGCAAGTTTAGGGTGTCGGCGCAACTACCGAGCTAAATTACAGCTGGAGCTTGAATGAAGGCCGACAGTATTGGATGGCAGCTGGCTGGTTTTAATTTTTGGAATTGAACAGTTCTCTTATAAGGTATCTCTCTGTTTTCTCTTTCCCTTAAAAGTTAAATAGCATTTAGAACAAGAGGAAAATTAAACACAAATGTCAGTGCAATCCTGAAATCCCTTTTCTTTCTGTTACTTCTTCCTGAGCCTCCCCTCTCAGGGCCCCAAGCTTCCACCCAAGCACGTGACTCTCCTCATCAAACATTCAGACCCCCCCCCCCCTGCACATCAGCATTGCTAGTTAGTCCAGAGGACAGATAACTATGATTTCAGACTCTTGATTGAGAATATCAACTTAACTTCTTCTGGGCTGTGGTTGTTTTTAAGCTAGGGCAGGGAGAAGAGAAGCAAGGAGGCTGCTAGCCAGGACTTCTGGGCCCTTTGGGACTTTCAGGAGCTCCATGTGAGCACACCTCTTAAGGCTGTGTTCTTGGGCAGACCAGAAGAGGACCCTTCTCAGTTTCCTCCTCTGTAAACTGAAACTAAGAATTAAGACTTGGAAGGATTGTTACAAAAGTTAAATAAAACTCTATAGGACCATCCGGGCAATACGCTCAAAGCTTAAGAGTTGAGCTTAAAAAAAGTTCTTGCCTCCTGTTTTCCACTGAAATCGCAGTCCCACCTAAAGCTTAACTGGGGAACTAAAGCCAAAGCCAATAGCTCTAGTATGACAGAATTTTCCCTTGTGTGTGGAAAGCACAGGGCCTAGTAGAGAATCAGGTTGGGTAAAGATGAAGTAGGAACAGCTAGCACTTGCCTGTGTGGGAAGGAGTAAGGTTAGCTGCTCCAGTCCACAGCCCATTCCATGGGCCTAGCTTCCACAGGTCTGCACCTGGGAAAGAGGAGGGCTTGTCTCTTCTGGAGAGGGCTAACATTTATTGAGCACTTACTATATGCCAGGCACTCTGCCAAGTGCTTTTCATTTAATCTGCATGATAAATCTTATTAGGTGAGTATTATTGCTATCTCTCTTTTTAAACTTTTACTATGGAAAAATCTCAAATATGTATTTAAAGGTAGAGAGAATATGAGCCCTTCCTTCTATGTTCATCAGCCTGCATCAACAATTGGCAGCTCCTAGCCAAGCTTGTGTAATCTCTATTTAAGAGAGATTTCCTCCTCCTTTATTTTAATGCAGATCTCAGACATATCATTTGTTTGTAAATATCCCGGTATGTTTTAGAATATCAAAAGACTAAAACAAAAACAAAAACAAAAAAAACCTAAAAACCAAAACCCAAAACCATAATACCTTGTTATAATCGTACCTAAACACATTTGAAATTAATTCCTTAATATTATAAACACCTAATCAGTGTTTTGAGTCTTCCTAGTTGTCTCATAAGTGAGTTTTTACAATTGCTCTTTTTCCTTTCAAATCAGATCCAAGCACTAACCACACATTTAGTCTCTCAAGTTTCTTCTAATCTATAGGTCTTTCTCCCTCTATTTCTTTCCTTGAAGTTTATTTATTGAAGTAACTATGATGTTTTTCCTGATATCCTTTTTATAAACGAAGAAACAGGATCAGAGAGGTTAAAGGAATTTAGTAAAAGGTAGGAAGGAATTCAGTCCTAGTTATGTCTGACTCCAGCGTCCAAGCCCTTAATGGCTTTATTATATTCCCTTTAAATCAAGTGATGAAAAGTAAGACACAGGAAAACCCAATCACCCATAAAAGATTTCAGAACATGCATGACTCTCCTAAGTAACCAGTTCCTTTACCAAGTGCCCACAGAAAACCATTCACTTAAAACCCAGGCAGGGTTTGAAATGTGGGAAAAGAAATTGAAAACAGGATAACTCAGTATTCTCCTCATGTTTTGAATCTAACTAAATAATTCTTGTATGCAAATATATCTGTAACAGGGTGAAAGGACTTTTATTTCCAACAAGTATTTAGCAAAGCAAAAACATTTCTTGAATCTACCAGTTTCCTTTTCCTCTATTCTCCTCCCTTGGCTTCCTTGTATTTCCTCTTTTCTTCTGCCCTCGCTAGCTAGATAAGGAGAAAATATCTCTTTTAGGTAGTTATTTTAAAATACCAGGCAAATTAACAATTTGGTAGCTTGATATGCGATATCTGGCTTTTGTTACAGTAGTTTTGAAACCACAGTTACCCTAGCAACTGAATACATTTTTTTCTTTTAAAAAATTTTAGCTGTCGAGGAGGGGAAAAAAAAAAAAAGAAAGAAAACTTCTTGCCAGAATTTTCCCATAATAGCTTCCATTAACTGCAGTGACTTCTATTGGAGAGGCCAGCACTGCTGTCTCCTGCTGTCACCAGTCATTCACTGATCTAGCAGATGTTTTGTTTGATAAGGTCAATTTGAGCTTTATAAAACATTTATTTTTTTCACCTCCAAGGAGCAAATACCAGTAAGGATGGGATTCGGCATCTATCACTGGATACCATACAAGGGCCTCAACCTGCCAGTGGAGTTTCTAGGTGAGAAGAAATACTAAAACAAACCTAAAGACTTCATTTATTATTATTTTTTTAAAGGGGGATGGTTAAACGCATTAGATCAGTCCCTAGAGACTTGGCAAGGGGAAAAGAGTGAGCAGAAGAGCCAATAGCCAATAGAATCTTTCTGGAAAACACCTGGTGGATGTGTGCCCAAAGAGAGCAATGATGCTAGTTAGTGAGATGAGGGAATAAGAGAGGGAGTGATGCACATTGCCTTGAGTTTTATAGATTTGACAAGCCGTGTGTTAGCATTTCAAGGAGGTGAAGTAAAGAAGAATCAGCAAGGGGAAAATGTGTGTATTAGGGCTTCTGGAACAAGTAGACTTTGAGCATTTGTGAGAATCTTCACTTGCTTCTGAGTAAAATTCCTTTCACAGTCATGCTCCTAATACACATAGCCTTAGATTACTCTTTTTTTCCAACAAGACAAAACCAATAACTGATTTTATAGAATTACAAATATTCAAAATCCTTTCTCTTGAGTAGCAGGAAGTTTGGTTTCAAGACCTAGGGCTGTGGTGTGAGTAAATCTAAGGAAGTGAGAAGTGCTGGGTAGTTCTGTTCTTGTTGGTAAGATGTCTCCTTTCCTGACTCTCCTGTGGGATTATTTACTTTGTCATTCTGCCGAGGACCAAAAGAAGGAGGAGGAGGAGGAGGAGAAGGAGAAGGAAGAATGAATTCAGGTTCAGTCAGGAAGTACCCTCTGCAATACAAGGGTTCAACAAAATGAAGGTTCCAGCCAGTCCTTCAAGTTTACTTTAGATAGCCCTATCAAGATCAAATATTTTGACTTGAGGAATTACATTTTTAGTCAGGATGAGAACTAAAAAGAGAGAGGAAGAGAATGTCAATTCCATTTGTGGAAAATGTAATTTCTCTACAGTAAACTCATCCTGAACAACAACAACAACAACATTTTTGCAAATATATGCATATTCCTCTCTAAGTCAAAATAGAAGGGGGGGGGGGGGAGCAGAACCAGCAATGTCCCAGTTAGGGTTTTTTCTCAACTGCTTGAACAATTTAAGAAATGTACAGCTTTTTTTTCCCCAGCTTTTTTGAGATATAATTGACATAGAACATTGTGTAAGTTGATTTGATGCACATATATATGGGGAAGTGATTACCACAATAAAGTAAGTTAACACATGTATCACCTCACACGATTGCCATTTTTGTTGTGGAGGTGGTGAGAACATTTAAGATCTACTGTTTTAGTAACTTCCAACTACACAACACAGTATTGTTCACTGTCGTCACCATAATGGACATCCTCAGATACCTGGAACTTACTCATGTCATGACGAAGTCTGTACCTTTCCACCAGCATCACCCCATTTCTCCCCCAGCCAGCCAGTCAGTACAGTGGGAATGGATGACTTGTCTCTGCTCCACCATATTTGAAGCCTTAGCTGAAAAGACTCAAGACTGAACTGATGTCTCCTGAGTGAGTTTTCATTCACAGGTCTGGCACTTGATGCTGGCCCTCAGCCAGGATATCCACAAGGGGTCCCTTCTGGCAGTTTCTTTGCATGAGCTAGTTTGGACTTCCTCACAACATGCATGTGAATTCCTGGAGTGAGTGTTCCAGGGGAGGAAGACTAAATGCATGGCGGGTTTTTTCGTTTGTTTGTTTGTGTGTGTGTGAGTGTGTGTGTGCTCATTCTGCAGTGTTCTGTGGGTTGGGGCAGTCGCAAATATTGGCCCAGTTTTAAGGGGAAAGGACATAAACTCTACATCTCCAAGGGAGAAATGTTTAGGTCACGATGTAGAGAGAGCACTTAGGATCCAAGCGATACGGTTTCAGCCCCTTTTGGAAAATACTATCTGCAACAGTATATGTATATCCATGTAAAGGGAGCTTCCTAACAGAGTGCAGAGAATTAACATCTGAATGCTACCTTTTACTGCCTGTGGCAGTTGAAAATTGAAGTTTTTTTTTTTTTCAAAAGACTGAGATGTAAAGCAGGATTTTACTTACTCCCTATGATTTCTTTATTAGGAATTATTTTCCACTAGTTCCTTGGAAGTGTACAATTTGTATGTGTTAGCATTTTGCTCTCACATGCAGTTACTAAATACATGACAATTCTTTAAACTTCTTATCAGCAGATAAATGACATCAGGCCCAGAAATTTCTGTACCTATGGGAGTTCCCATTTTGGCTCAAAACACTACCCTGAGGATATTGATCTAATAACTCCATTACTCACATCCCTTTAAAATAAAATTTGACAGACTGCTTTAATAGAGGACTATTGATAACAGAAAAAAATAATGCTCAGTCTCTCGGTTTTGCCTTCATTTTTATTAGCTTCTATTTGATTATGCAATGCAGAGGTTTGGACTGTTAGAAAACAGCCTACATTTTTGAAAGAACGTTTAAAAATTTTCTTTGTTACTGCAGGTCTTTTTTTGTTTTTTAATATGAAAAGAGACAGAGGAGATGTCCTAATGTTTGGTTAACAAATTAAATTAAATTAAATGCTTTAATATCCTGGTCCTGTTTCACTGGGTTGAAATCAGGGGTTGATTTACCAGCTGTAAAATTACATAAGAAATCTTTTAAATGTAGAACTGTTGACAATATTTGAACTTCTGTACATATACTGTGATCTTCTGATAATGACTACATCAACTGTGACAGCTCACTGTAGCTCACCCAGACTAGCTCTGAAATCAGGGATGTATTTACAGAGATCTGAGACGGGTCAGGAGGCTGGGTTTGATTTTAATATCCAATGCTTGTTATAAATTCAACGGCTCAGGCCTTTTCCACCCTTCTCCAAGTCCTTTCTGCAAACTTTATGAACAAAACATCTCTTTTAAGAACCAAGCCATTGGTGTATTTGGATAGTCTATCATTTAAGAAGGCAAGAAAGATGTTGATTATATAGCAAGGACAGACCCAAGAGAAAGGACTTTGGAAGTTAACAATCTGTCATTTTAAAACATTTAATTGAGGGGTGCCTGGGTGGCTCAGTGGGTTAAGCCTCTGCTTTCAGCTCAGGTCGTGATCCCAGTGTCCTGGGATGGAGCCCCCCTCCCCCCCCCCCCCCCCGCATTGGGCTCCCTGCTCAGCAGGTAACCTGCTCCCCGCCACCTCTCTGCCTACTTGTGATCTCTTTCCCTGTCAAATAAATAAATGTTTAAAAATAAGAAAAAAGAAAACTCACTTAAAAAAATTAAGTTGAATGTAACACACTTTAATTAATAGTCATATTAGGGCACCTGGGTGGCTCAGTTGTTAAGCGGCTGCCTTCGGCTCAGGTCATGATCCCAGGGTCCTGGGATTGAGCCCTGCATCAGGCTCCCTGATTGGCAGGATGCCTGTTTCTCCCCCTCGGGCTCCCCCTGCTTGCGTTTCCTCTTTCACTTATTTCTCTCTGTCAAACAAATAAATGAAATCTTTTTAAAAAAGTAGTTATATTAGATGAAGAGACATTAGCTCAGAGCTAACCCCTTTTTCTAGGCACCTAACTCCACCATAATGGAGAAATAGAGAAAGAAGTACACAGAAATGTGAGTAAGTTAGGATTCATTTGGCTACTTGTGTCAAAACAATGAGAACCCAAGATAAATGTATCGGCTTGAAGTTGAGAAAATAGAAGTTTACTTCTAAACTGATATGGTGACTCTGTGATCATTAGGGATCTGCTCCTCTCTTGGCGTCTCAACTACTTGCCTTAGTACACAGCCTTATAGATCAAGAGGCTTAAGTTCCAGCTACTGATTCTACATTGTTATCAGCAAAAATGAGGAAGGGCAAAGAAAACATATTCAGTACCTTCTAGAACACTTCCCGGGAGCAAAACACAATGCTTCAGTTAACATCTCCTATAGTAGAATTTATTCACATAGCCACATCCAGGCACAAGGAAGGCTGAAAAACAGTCTTTATTTCTCATGGCCATATTCCAAGGAAAGGGCGAGATGAGACACGGAGGGCAAGCAGTATTCCCTTCCACAAAATTAGTGCTTTGGGAGGGAGAGATGATCTGGAAACCAAGAACCTGCTTTGCTCAGACAAGTTTATACACATTTGTATACACTATCTAAGTGAACAATCAAGAATTCTAGCTAAATGAGACAAAGTATTATATGAAAGTGAAAATGGCATTGTGGTTGTATTAAAAAATAATGCTCAATTTTTAAAGATTTATATTAAGTATGAAGAGATGAAATAACATGCTCTCTGGGATTTGTTTAACTGGTTTATTTATTTTTTTTAGTAATCTCTACACCCAACGTGGGGCTCGAACTTGCAACCCCGAGATCAGGAGTCCTGTGCTCCTCCAACTGACCCAGTCAGGTGCCCCTCTCTGGGGTTTGCTTAGAACAGTTCTGCAAAGGAAAAAAGTTGGTGGGGTGAGGAAGATGAAGGTAACATGGTCAAAATATTGGTAAATTTAAATTTGGGGTTATAGGTATTTGGGATTTTTCATCCCATTATTTTTTAGTATGTTTGAAACATTTCACAATAGAAAATTGTGGGTAGGGGTAGGGGTTCCTGGGTGGCTCAGTGGGTTAAGCCTCTGCCTTCGGTGCAGGTCATGATCCCAGGGTCCTGGGATTGAGCCCCACATTGGGGGGGGGGGTCTCTGCTCAGCAGGGAGCCTGCTTTCCCCTCCCTCTCTGCCTATTTGTGATTTCTCTGTCTGTCAAATAAATAAATAAAATCTTAAAAAATTTTTTTGTAAATACCCAGGATCAAAATTTCTAGATTCTAAATGATAAAGAGTTCCTCATAGCCTTGGCCAAATTGCTGAATGGTTCTGAGTCTCAGCTTCTTCATATGTAAAATGCAGATGATAATACTTGTCCTAACCCGTTAAGAGCCTGCACTGAAGGTCAAATGTAAAAATGCCTGTGAAAGTGTTTCAGGACCTATAATGTAATATGGTATCAGTTATTGTTAATGATATGCTTGCTGTCATTTTTGTTATCATTATTAATGTGAGGGCAGAGGCCATGTCTCATTATTCACTGATGTATCTCCAGTGACTAGTAAAATGCCTGACACATAATAGATAGGAAATAAATGTTGGATGAGTAGGAACAAAAGTTGTTAAGAAAAAAAATATGTATCTGAAATTGACAGGAATAGGAGACTGGAGAAATAATCCAATAATCTCATATGACAGATGAGGAAACAGAGGCCCAGAGCAATGAAATGACTGGCTTAAAGTGAGAGAGGGTGGCAGAGTTTTAGTATAGTTTTAGTATAGTGGAAGTGCCTTAGATTCACAAGACCCTGAGAGAATTTTATTCCCTTTTTAGCTACCTTGAGAAAGAGTGCCATAATATAATCATATTATTTCTTGTTATAGTCCCAAGGAACAGAAGGAACAGTGTGTTCTCAAGCAATACTCAGATTTTGTTTTATTAACTACTGTTTCCGAACAGGCGGCTAAATAGTGGGAACTCAAAAATCCTTTTGTAATGCAGACCTCTTAGTTCTTCTTCTTTTTTTTTTTTTTTTTTAGAGAATATTTTTTTAAAAGATTTTTACCTATTTATTTGACAGAGAGAGAAAGAGAGCACAAGCAGGGGAGAAGCAGAAGGAGAGGAAGAAGCAGTCTCCCTATGTGGGATTCCATGTGGGGCTCCATGTAGGGCTCGGTCACAGGACTCTGGGATCACAACCTGAGCCAAAGGCACACACTTAGCCATCTGAGCGGCCAGGTGCCCCAGATGCGTTGGTTCTAATAATGGCCCCATTATAAGAATTGGTCTTGTAGATGGAACAACTATTTACAATCTTTTCTTTAAAAGTTCTCATAATACTATTACATAATCTTTGTGGTCAAGGGCTAAGAATTCGGTCCAGATCTTCCCCAGGAAGTTCTCCACTTGAGTATGTATCTGAACTGATCATTTCACCAATGTCCTGACACAGCGGGGCTGCGATAGGACCACATTTCAGATGAGCGCTCTATTTTAATGTGTTGGATATGGATGCTCAACACTCCCCAAGAGAATAACAGCAGACAACAATCATCAAGTACCCAGATTCCAATAATAGAAATGATCAGACATTTGCTTATTCTGGCACATAATAAATACGTATTTTTGTGCATGAGTATATGGCTTGGTTAGGTAGTTCTGCTGATGTGAGCTGGGCTTTGTCAATCTCGTCTGGGTTCCCTTGAATCTGTGATCAGCTGGCAGGTCGGCCAGGAGCTGATTAGACTGGGATGGCCGTGGATGAGACGACTTTCCTCCTGCACTCTTGTCCTCTGGCAGGCTAACCCAGGCTGGCTATCACGTGGAGGCAGGGTTTCAAAAGAGCAAACAGAAGCGTGGAAGGCTACCTGAGTTCTCATCTCAGAAATGACACATTCGCTTCTGCTGCATTGTACTGGTTAGGCAAACAACAAGGCCAGTAGAGATTCAGAAGTAGGGAAAATCGATTCCACCTCAAGATGGGAGAAGCTGCAAAGTCACATCATCAAGAGGCATGGATACTGGAAAGAGAAGAGTTGAGGCCATTTTTGGTATCAGTCTACCCAATAAGGATGGGATTGTGCTAGGGATGCCTTAGTGAGGTTTCTCCTCGGAGTGCTCCCAACTAACCAGACGCACAGCTTTCAAAGTGCTTTGCCTCATGAGTTAGGGATGGGAAAACATCATGGGAATAGTGGAGAAAATCTTGAAGTCAGGCAGTCTGGAAATAGGTATAAGACTTTATTTTGTTTATTTTTTAAAAAAAGATTTTATTTATTTATTTATTTGACAGATAGAGATCACAAGCAGGCAGAGAGGCAGGCAGGGAGAGAGGGAAGCAGGCTCCCTTGCTGAGCAAAGAGCCCTATGTGGGGCTCAATCCCAGGACCCTGGGATCTGGACCGGAGCCGAAGGCAGAGGTTTAACCCACTGAGCCACCCAGGCGCCCCCAGGTATAAGACTTTAGAAGGCTACAAGGGTGATTGGGTGGCTCAGTCGGTTAAGTGTCTGCCTTAAGCTCAGGTCATGATCCCAGAAGCTTGGGATTGAGCTCTGCATTGGTCTCCCTACTCAGCAGGAAACCTGCTTCTCCTTCTCCCTCCTCTGCTCCCCCTACTTGTGCTCACTCTCTCTCTCTTTCCTTGTCAAGAGATGAATAAAATCTCTTAAAAAAAATACTTTAGAAAGTTACAAAATAAGTCTAGATGTTACTTTTCTATGCTTTCCAAAGCTGGTCTATGGCCAATGACAACACGGATTTCTATGTTCTGGGCATTACGCTCTTCACATATAGCAGCTCATTTAATCCTTTCAACCACCATATGAGGTATCATCATTCCTCTTTCTTTATTTATTTTTATTTATTTACTTTTAAAATATTTATTTATTTGACAGACAGAGATCACAAATAGGCAGAGAGGCAGGCATAGAGAGGAAGGGAAGCAGACTCCCTGCTTATCAGAGAGCTGGATGTGGGGCTCAATCCCAGGACTCAGGGATCATGACCTGAGCTGAAGGCAGAAGCTTAACCCACTGAACCACCCAGGTGCTCCTATTTTTATTTTTTTTTAGTTTAATTTTATTTTTTCAGTATTCTAAGATTCATTATTTATGGACCACACCCAGTACTCCATGCAATACGTGCCCTCCTTAATACCCATCACCAGGATTACTCATCGCCCCACCCTCCTATCCTCCAAAACTCTGTTTCTCAGAGTCCACAGTCTCTCATGGTTCGTCTCCTCCTCTGATTTCCCCCAATTCACTAATTCACTTTTCTTTTACTTCTCCTAATGTCTTCCATGCTATCTATTCCTTATGCTCCACAAGTAAGTGAAACCATATGATAATTGACTTTCCCTGCTTGATTTATTTCACTCACCATAATCTCCTCCAGTTCCATTCATATTGATCCAGAAGGTGGGTTTTCATCCTTTCTGATGGCTGAGTAATATTCCATTGTATATATAGACCATATCTTCTTTATGCATCCATCTGTTGAAGGGCATCTTGGCTTTTTTCACAGTTTGGCCATTGTAGCCATTGCTGCTATTTACATTGGGCTACATATGACCCTTCTTTTCACTACATCTGTATCTTTGGGGTAAATACCTAGTAGTGCCATTGCTGGATCATAGGGTAGCTCTATTTTTAATTTCCTAAGAAATCTCCACACTGTTTTCCAAAGTGGCTACACCAACTTGCATTCCTACTAACAGTGTAAGAAAGTTTCCCTTTCTCCAGATCCTCTCCGACACTTGTTCCTTGTCTTGTTATTTTTGGCCATTCTAACTGGTGTAAGGTAGTATCTCAATGTGGTTTGTTTTTTTTTTTTAAGATTTTATTTATTTATTTGACAGACAGAGATCACAAGTAGGCAGAGAGGCAGGCAGAGAGAAAGGAAGGGAAGCAGGCTCCCTGCTGAGCAGAGAGCCCGATGTGGGGCTTGATCCCAGGACCCTGGGACCAAGACAAGAGCCGAAGGCAGAGGCTTTAACCCATGAGCCACCCAGGTGCCCCTCTCAATGTGGTTTTGATTTTAATTTCCCTAATGGCTAACAATGGTGAACATTTATTCATGTGTCTGTTAGCCATTTCTTTATCTTTTTTTGGAGAAGTGTCTGTTCATGTCTTCTGCCCATTTTTTGATGTGATTATCTGTTTTTGGGGTGTTGAGTTTGAGTTCTTTATAGATATTGGATATCAGCCCTTTATCTGTAGTGTCATTTGCGAATATCTTCTCCCATTCTGTGGGTTGCCTCTTTGTTTTTTTGACTGTTTCCTTTGCTGTGCAGAAGCTTTTTATCTTGATGAAGTCCCAAAAGTTCGTTTTCACTTTTGTTTCCTTTGCCTTTGGAGACATCTCTTGAAAGAAGTTGCTGTGGCCGATGTCAAAGAGGTTACTGCCTATGTTCTCTTCTAGGATTTTGATAGATTCCTGCCTCACATTGAGGTCTTTTATCCTTTTTGAGTTTATCTTTGTGTATGGTGAAAAAGAAAAACAAAGCTGAGGCATCACGTTGCCTGACTTCAAGCTTTACTACAAAGCTGTGATCATCAAGACAGCATGGTACTGGCACAAAAACAGACACATAGACCATTGGAACAGAGTAGAGAGCCCAGGTAGGGACCCTCAGCTCTATGGTCAAATAATGTTCAACAATGTGAGAAAAACTATCCAGTGGAAAAAAGACAGTCTATTCAATAAATGGTGCTGGGAAAATTGGGCAGCTATGTATAGAAGAATGAACTCGACCATTTGCTTATACTGTTTCTTCTTTATGGGTAAGTTGATGGAGGCTTGGGGGAGGTTAAAGAGTGAGCAGCCTGACCGAGGTCTCTCAGCCTAAGTGAGGGAGTGTGGTTTCAAACCCTGTCCACTCTGACTTCAAGGCCAATGGGAGATAGTAAGCACTATGCTATTTAGTCTCCTAAATGGCAGATGCTCTCTCTACCCTGCAAACAGCATTGCACATCCATTTGTAGGTACAGAAAAAAAAAACTGTCAATCTCAGCTTAAATAAGTAATAGAATTTTCAGAATTGCAGTTAATATGGTAAAGCAGGTTGGTGTCAAATCAGAAAGCAGGAGTCAACAAACTTTTCCTATCTAGGTCCAGAGTGTAAATGTTTTAGGCTTGTGGGTCATATGGTCCCTGTCAGAATTCTCAAGTCTGCTTTTGTAGCACAAAAGCAGCCAGAGACAATGTGTAAATGAATGAGTGGCTGTGTACCAGCAAAATTTTATTTACAAAAATAGGTGGCTAGCCAGATTTGTCATACAGAATTTGAAACCAAGCCAGGACTTAGCAAAAACGTACTTTGTTCCAAAGGACAGTTTGACATGTTCTCCAAATCCTCTCAAACATAATAATAATAATCACATACATTACAATAATTCATATATGCTACTAATAAGAGATATTTTTACAAATAAGGCAAAATCATGACTGTCACACAAATATTAAAAAGTGCATGTCAGCTTTTATTTGATTCATTAATTAATGAGGGAAACAGTAAGAGGTTAAAACCCTTTCAAAGAGGAATCCAAAGAACCTGCACATAGGGCAGCCTTCAGGAATGCTAAAATTAATTTGCTAGTAGAGGAAAAACTGATCAATATTTACAAGGAAGAAAATATAATGTTTGGAATCATGTCTTCTACAGGGTAATGGTCAATTGTGTCTTCACCAGACACAATTTACTTATAGGAATATAAGAATATTTATGGGGGGGTGCCTGGGTGGCTCAGTGGGTTAAAGCCTCTGCCTTTGGCTCAGTTCATCATCCCAGGGTCCTGGGATCGAGCCCCATGTTGGGCTCTCTGCTCAGCGGGGAGCCTGCTTCCTCCTCTCTCTCTCTGCCTGCCTCTCTGCCTACTTGTGATCTCTGTCTGCCAAATAAATAAATAAAATATTTAAAATAAAAAATGAATATTTATAGGAATATAAGAATATCCACAAGAAAGTAGAATTCATAATGTAAATAATAATAAATAATATTATATAATAATAAAATATATAATATAATAATTAAAAAGCTATAAGACGTGAAAAATCAGGAGAATTATAAGGATAAAGGTCAATCAATAGAAATGGGACAAAACCGACACAGATGATAGAATTTGGCAGGCTAAGATACTGAAATAGTTATCACAACTGTATTACGTATGTTCCAAAATCTAGTAGTAGCTTTCAATAGAGGAATGCTTCTCCCCAGGCAACTTGGGCAATGTCTGGAGATAGTTTGGTTGTCATAATTTGGCAGAAGTGGTGACACTGGCATTTCGTGGGCAGCAGCGAAGGCTGTTGCACCACTATACAGTGGCCAGGACAGCCCCCACAATGAAGAATTACCCAGCCCCAAATGTCAGTAGTGCTGAGGTTGAGAAACCCTGAACTAGAGGAAAGATTGAATATATTGAGTAGAGACATGGAAGATCTGAAGAAGATACAAATTGAATTTGTGAGGATGAAAACAATGACAGAGATGAAAAATACACTGAATAGGATTAATTATAGATTGGATATTGCAGAAAAAAATAAGAGTGAACTTGAAGACATGACAGTATAAATTATCCACAGTGAGCTTGGACAAAAACAAGTCTGAGGGAACAAAAGGAACAGGGGATCAGTGAGCTGTGGGACAACTTCAAGTGGCCTAATATATGTGTAATTGGAGTCCTGACAGAAAGGGACGTGGGAGTGACAGAAAAAAAAAATCTTTGCAATAATAAGAAACCCCAATTTTTCCAAATTTGTTAAAAACTTGATCCAAGAAGTTCAACAAACCCCAAGGTCAAGAATTATGAAGAAAACACCAAGGCACAAATTGGTTAAAACAAGTTATAAAGAGAAAATACTGAAAGCAACAACTGAAGAGGGAAAAAAAAAGACATGACACATACAGAGGAACGAGGATAATGATGACAGAACATTTCTTGACAGAAACAACATAAACAATAAAAAGAAAAGCAACATCTTTAAAGTACTAAAACAAAAATACTGTTTATAGATATCCTACACTGGAATACCTTTTAAAAATGAAGGAAAAATGAAGACTTTTCAGACATTGAAAAGATGAAAGAGGGGCTCCTGGGTGGCTCAGTCGTTAGGCGTCTGCCTTCTGCTCGGGTCATGATCCCAGCGTCCTGGGATGGAGCCCTGCATCAGGCTCCCTGCTTGGCGGGAAGCCTGCTTCTTCCTCTCCCACTCCCCCTGCTTGTGTTCCCACTGTCTCTCTGCCAAATAAATAAATAAAACCTTAAAAAAAAAAAAAAGATGAAAGAATTCATTACCAGTGTTCTCAATATCTTTTAGGCAGAAATATGAAAGTACCAAAGAGAATCAAGAGCATTGGAAATGGTAACAAGGTAGGTAAATGTATTGGCTTCTTTATTATTTCAATCTTTTAAAAAGATAATTGACTATTTAAACAACCACAAAATAATGTAATGTCGGGTTTACAACCTATGTTGAAGTGAAATGCATGATGGTGATAGGTCACAGTGCTGGTTTACTTGGAAGGGAGATGAAGGCAGGGTTGTCTAAGAATTCCTTTCTGTGACTGAATGAATGGTTTGTTAAACTTAGTGGAAGTGTTGAAAAACTTGTCTGGCCTGGACAAGTTTTCTTTCTTTCTTTCCTAAAGAAAAGAAGAGGGAAGCCAGGTACAGACTGTTTTGTGTGGGCAATCAATGTGGATTTCTTCAGCAGTAATATAGGTCACTGTTTGACTCTCCTTTTGAACATCTTATCCCCAGGGTCCACAGGCCATCAGTACAGTAGGCTTAGTAGGTCAGCCTGTCCTAGAGTAGATTGAGAATGGGGAACAGGCATTCAGGAAGGTTCTCCTTTGGGGTACAAGTCAAGGAACAGACCTGCAAGCTGCCCTTCCTAAAGCCAGGAGGACGTGACTACTAGGATACTTAGATGGAGAAGCCCAACCGGGCTTAGTGGTGCTGCTGCCCTAAGTGAAGCTAATGGGAAGATAGCCCCCTGCTATACAAGGCCTGGGTGTATTTTCCAAAGTCTTTTTATTTGTTCCTAGTCTGACAACCCACAAGTAAGTGGTAAATCTCTTTATAATCACAGGGAGGCAAAAGTATCTGTAAGTATAAGACCAGGGCCAGAAATGAGGAATGTGACCTCATTTACCAGTCCTTGGGATTCATTTTATGCCAACATTGTATGAAGCAACTGATTTACCTAATGTTTTCATAAATCTGACCAATGATCAAGACATTGTGTAGATATAGAACTTGAAAGTATTTCTGTCTTCAAAAGTGAGGCTGCAGCACTTGGTCTTAAAGATGTCAAGCCTAGAAATTGTAAAAATTGGATTTTTAGGATAAAATATAACTGGAAGACAAACTAATTATGGTGTGGAGCTTCATGAGCTATAAAATCCCACAGAAAGCTGTCTGGTTCCTAGTGCTTCTATGCTCTGTTCTAATACATGATTTTGCTTCTAATGTTGTTGGGAATGTTGGAAATCAACTGAATTGTTTATACAAACTCATAAATGCAAATTGATTTCTCACTCTATACAATCCTCTGGGAATTAGTAATGTTTTGACCAAAAATGACGATTCCCTTAAAAGTAAGCCCATAGTTTTTATTTGAAGAGACAAGCTGATAACAGTCTTAATTCGAGCACAGTGAAAATCTTTTTAATGAACATGGGGGAACTGGTTATATTATGTCAACAACCTGTTTGTTATCAACCTTCCAAATAAGTGAGAAAGTCCTAGGTAGAAAATTAAGATTAACATCAATTACATTTCTTTTGTGCGGCATGTTTTTATCTAAGACATTTGGACTCGAGCACTTCATCTGGATTTTACGTGGATTGCATAGTTGACAGATATGTTTAATGGATAACTACTGTGCTAATCTGCATGGATATTGTATGAATGAGCTTTTTGCTAGTTTGTGTTGCAATAAGAAACATGCAAATATCTTAATGGCTTACAACAACAAAGGTTTGTTTCTTACTCATGGAAAGAGTTAGGTACGGCTCTCTCCACTCAATGTGTGTTCATTTCAGGATGCAGGTTGAATAGGACGAGGTTGCAGACACTCGTGATTATGGCAGAGTGTAAAGAGTATGAAGGTTGGACGATGCGATGACTCTCAAGCTTCTGTTAAGATGCTACATATCAACTGTGTCTCATATGTCATCAACCAAAGCAAGTCACACGGATAAACCTAATGTTAATAAGTGAGGAAATACGTGCTTCCATTAGGAAGGGACTGCAAGTCACATGGAAATGTGTAGGACAGATCATTCTCTTTCAGCAAGTGTGATAAATAATTAAAAAGAACCATGAAGGGGTGCCTGGGTGGCTCAGTGGGTTAAAGCCTCTGCCTTTGGCTCAGGTCATGATCTCAGGGTTCTGGGATCGAGCACTGCATCAGGCTCTCTGCTCAGCAAGGGGCCTGCTCCCCCCCCTCTCTCTGCCTACTTGTGATTTCTGTCAAATAAATAAAATCTTATAAAAAAAAACTTCAATAGTTTTAGAATAAGGTAGAGTGAGCTTGGTATTTTAAGAATGATGATTAATGAAGTTTATAAGAGCAAGAAAAATGTAAAACTATTACTTTACATGTTTGCTATGCAAAATATAGCTCTTAGTTTTTGCCCCTTCAATTCTCATATGATGTGAAATATTAAATGACTTTAGACCACTGGTAGGTAGGCAAGTGATGTCTGGTGGTTGGAAACACAGTTCAGGATCAGAAATGTTATCACCATTCTTCAGGAAAAGGTGAGATGATCAATATCTATGATTGGGGGGTGCCTGGATGGCTCAGTGGGTTAAAACCTCTGCCTTTGGCTCAGGTCGTGATCTCAGGGTCCTGGGATCAAACCCGGCATCGGGCTCTCTGCTCAGCAGGAAGCCTGCTTCCTCCTCTCTCTCTCTCTCTGCCTGCCTCTCTGCCTACTTGTGATCTCTGTCTGTCAAATAAATAAATAAATAAATAAATAAATAAAACTTAAAAAAAAAAAAAGAACCATGCAATCGTCCAGTTATTAAATGGGATGCATCTGATGAAGAAATAATTCAACAGATGGTGCTGTTCTGATCCTTCAAATAAGACCAACCTGATTATTTATGTTATCCTTGTAAATTTCATCACTACACTTCCAATTTTTTTTTTAATTTTTTTTTTTTAAAGATTTTATTTATTTAGTCAGAGAGAGAGAGCGAGAGTGAGCACAGGCAGACAGAGTGGCAGGCAGAGTCAGAGGGAGAAGCAGGCTCCCCGCGGAGCAAGGAGCCCGATGTGGGATTCGATCCCAGGATGCCGGGATCATGTCCTGAGCCGAAGGCAGCTGCTTAACCAACTGAGCCACCCAGGCACCCCGAAAATCTTGTCTTGAGAAGAGCTGTCATTGATTTTTTCCAGTATTCCATTAAGATGGCACACTGTCTGAAGCTGAATGTCAGTGTATATCCTGCCAGTGATTCTTATGACTGTAATCATGCCCACACCTTCACGTTAGCTCATCATGTAGGAGCCAGTGGTTATCCTGATGCTACAAACATGTGCCGGGCAGGGAATGATCTTTGAAGAGCTCTGCTACCATACAGATTTTAAGTCTTCATTGTGACTCAGGCTTTTGAAATGATGTTTGATTTTATTTACTTATTATTATTTTTTTGTTTATATTTTTTTGAGAGAGATTGAGCTTTAGCACAATTCAATGATCTTTGTTTTTGTCTGTTGCTGGATTCTACCTTGTTTTTCATTTTGCATTATAATATGGTGGTCTTCCTGATATTACGGTTACATTTTATTAGTGCATGAGAATTTACCGCCTCTCCATCCCACCGCCCTCCCACTGCCAGTAGAGAGAAAATTATCTGTCATTATTATTGGACCAGATGGGTCATTAAAGAGATGCTGGATAATGGGCAGACCTGATAGAGAAGATAAAGGTGAGATTATTCGTTGAGAGTTGAACTTGCCTGTCATCTTTACCAGGCACATGAGTGGAGAGTTCGAGGTTTCCAAAGGATAGAACCAGCAACTGTGTGGATGATCCAACAGAGTTATAAACTTTGAACTTGAAGATCAGAAATTCTGCTCACCCCTGCAGGATGCTGGTATAAGATGGAACACATGCTATGGGGACTCAGATGAATGGAATTTGTTAAAGAAGCAATTGTTCCTTAAAAGCTTTCACAATTAACCCACAAAGGGTTTCAGCACTCCCAAAAGGAATTGAGAAGAAGGTTCTTGGGTAAAGCCCCACCTTTATCATGTGAAAGGGATGACTAGCTGGCCAAATATTAAACCAGAGAGGGAACTCTCTCCCTTCTGTGTCTAGGGGATTAGGAAAGGTCAGGATTCAAGAGACACGGTGGCTGATGGCACTGACTAGGGCACTGGGCTCACATCCTGTGACAAGAGCCAGCAGGTGGTTTGGAGAAGAGATGGAGAATTCCTTCAGTTCTGACCGTGGTGCCTGCCCAGATATGCTCAGGCCAGCAGTATGAGCAGTTTCATCAAGTATCTAACTCAGAATGGGCGGGAGTACAGCGTGGATATGGGGACTGTATTGGTCAAAGCCAATCTGGGATTGAAAGCTAGTTGCTTAGATAAGAAATTTGTGCTCTGTACAGTATAAAAAGGGAAAGGAAATCTCATGCCCCTCTCTCCGGGAGGAAGAGTTGACATTCTAGTTAGACTTCAAGAAACATACTAGTTTACAATCACCTATAGGCAGGGTCACTGTGATGAAAAACATGCCTTTTCCTCTCCTTGTTTTCATACGGTGAGCTGACATGGACCCCTACTCAAAACACTCAGGTATTTTGTTCCTTTCTTGTACTTTCTCCTGACTCATGTAGCAGAAGGAATGAAATGAACTGAGGTCTGCCTCCTTAGGGAAGCCTGAGTTATCTCTCTCTGTCCTTTTCCATAGATGTTTCAGTTCCTGGGTTTAGTCTTGCATGGTCCAGGTAAGGCTAACTATATTCGTAAGCAGTTTAGAAAGTCTCTCTTGTACCTTGGATATTTCTACAAACACGATACATCAACCTGAACCTGTTCCTAACTTGGCATCATTCTATTGGTTGGAGAGAATTCACCCTCCCAGGGGCAACATCAAAGAAAAAAGAAACAGGATTTTCAGGGCTATGAAATGTTCCCAGTGGTGCTCAGATTTCAGGTCTACAAATGGTAGGCTTTCATTTGTTTGAAATGTTTGTTTGGGATCATGATGGGATAAGTAATATACCGGGCAGAGGACTTACCATAAACACATTAGAAAAATCCATGCTTTACAGGTATTTTACATATAGGACTTTTTTGTTTTTGTTTTTTTAGACTGAGGTCAAAATGGATGTTCTTTTTTTTTTTTTTAATATTTTATTTGTTTATTTGACAGACAGAGATCACAAGCAGATAGAGAGGCAGGCAGAGAGAAAGAGAGAGGAGAAAGCAGGCTTTCTGCTGAGCAGAGAGCCCGATGCGGGGCTCGATCCCAGGACCCCGAGATCATGACCAAAGGCAGAGGCTTTAACCCACTGAGTCACCCACGTGCCCCAAAAAGGGATGTTGTATAGCCCTTTTTATCCTAGCAGGCCTTCTCTTTTGGAGAATAATGAAAATATATCCTTCCCTATTTCTGCTATCCTGAAAGATTGTATCCAGGAGGCATGTGACTCCAGAAGTTTCGTTTGATGATGGGCGAATACTACAGATTAATTTGGCTAAAGTTCTGGTAGCTATACCCGACTATCCAGACCCATTTGAAATGATGCATAGTATAATAGTTTGATGCTGGCCTTCTGCAGTCTATTTTGTGATAGGCTAAAGGACCAGCATGATAATGTTCACAGACTTCCCATACATCGCTCCCACAAAGACCAGGTCCGTGTTGGCCAGATGATGACTCATAAGTTGTAATGGAAACAAAAAAGGTAGGAAGGTTAACAGTACAACACGGAACTCACTTTCAATCCCTATCAGTGACGGGATGCGGTAAGGACATGGCAAGTGTCATGATGGGGATGAAGTGATCCATAATGGGGATGAAGTGATCCACAATGGCGATGATGGATCCATGCTAGGGGATCATTGGATGTACTTCTGTCAGGAATCTCTCACCTTGTGCCAAGATCCATGAGCCAAGATGGGGTAACCCGAGAATTCAGCTGCTTTCTAGAAACTGTTCTGGTCATTTGATGGTCTGCTGGGAAGGGGAAGAGAGAAAGGTAACACTGAATTGAGAACATTCCTGGGTATGTCAAAAGAAAACCATGAACTGGCATTTGCCACTTTTGGATTCCTTGTGTCTGATTTATGACACAATTTAGGTCCAAGAATTCTCAAAAAATAAGTTATGAGTATGATGACTTAAGGTGAACATCTTTGTTCATATTTGATCAGAACTTAGTGAATTGTTTTTAGTTTAAACATAAATATAAATATATTTAAATATATATATAAACTATATATAGTTTAAATATAAATATGAATATGTTTAAACACTCAATATTATTGTAGCATCATCACACTCAAGGTTCAGAAGTGAAAATTTCTTTTCTTGGAATTTCTTGCCTTGAGGGGTGGTTGGAGTGCAATATTATGTAGAAAAGCCAATGACTGACTATATCAATGCTTACAAATCCACAAAATTACTGAATACATAGTACTTGAAAAGTAGGCACAAAGGTGAACTAAATAATGAAAATAGAAAATAGATTAAGGTCTACATACCAAAATATCCTGATGAATGTCAAAAATATAATGCCCAACATTGAGATGCTTGCAAATTAAATTTTTTTTCCAGACTGTCATTATCATGGAACAATATAAAGGTAGCCTTCAAATATTGGTTTGCCCTCAGCCTAATTCTGTTAAATTTTTTTGAGTTTTAACAGTTACTTCCATTCACCATTTAAAAATCCATGTTATTAATATTAATAGAGTGTTTCAGTTCTCATAATACTCTCCTTCATAAAGACACTTGCCAGGCATTTTTATTCTTTTTAAAAAGAAAATTCATAAAGAATTCGAAAAGGAAAATCAAAGAAAAAAATCATAAAGTTCATTCTTCTAAAGTGTACAATTTGGTGGTTTTTAGTATATTCATAAAATTGTTCAATGGTCACCACTATACAATTACAGAACATTTTATCATTCCAAAAAAGAAACCCTGAACCCATGTGCAGTAACCCCCATTCTCCCATGCCGCCAGTCCATGGCAACCACTGGTATACTTTCTGTCTGTGTGGATTTGCCTCTTGTGGACATTTCATATAAATTGAACCATACAGTATATAACCTTTTACATTTGACTTCTTTCACATTGTATGATGTTTTCAGGGACCGTGCATATTTTAGCATGAATCAGTACTCCATTCCTTTTTATGACTAAATAATATTCCTGTACAAATATGCTATTTTTGTTTATCCCATTCATCAGTTGGTGGACATTGGATAGTTTCCAGTTTTTGGCTATTTTAGGAATTGCCAAACTATTTTCCAAAGTGGCTGTGTTATTTCTCCATTTCCTTGCCAACATTTGTTATTGTCTTTTTCATTACAGCCATCCTAGTGGGTGTAAATTGGTATCTCATTTACATTTCCCTAATGACTAATGGTAATTGAGTAAGCATGCGCTTAGTGGCCATTTGTATACCTTCTTCTCTTCTTTCTTTCTTTTTTAAATATACCTTCTTTGGAGAAATGTCTATTCAAATTCTTTGCCCATTTTTTTAATTGGGTTTTTTTTTAAATTGTTGAACTGTAAGAGTTCTTTACATATTCTGGATACTAGACCCTTAGAGATATATGATTTGCAAATGCTTTCTCCTATTCTGTCTACTGTCTTCACTTTCTTGATGGTAGTATCATTTGAAATTAAAAACACCAGTTTTTAATTTTTTTATGCCAAAAGTTTTATTGTTTCCATTTGGTCTAGGGCTCGGGAGAGGGCTGCAGGGAGGTCTAGTGGCTTCAGAAAGAGACTCAGGTATAAGCCTTGGCACCAGGGGAGTTCAGAACTTCCCCAAAGGTCACTGGGCTCTGGAGGCTCCTAGTGGTGCTTGAGGGTGAGCCTTTCCAAGAGGCTGGGCAGGTGAGTCAGGTGGTTTCCCATCTTCTTGATGGGTTTCAACTCCTCATTCAGGAAGGGGCTCTCCAGGAAGTGACAAGGTGGAGGTCAGCGTGGGCAGAACCCAGGCATGCAGCCCAAGAGAGCCGGGGTCAGGCTCCTCTCCGGGACCCTGGAGGCTTTCAAGGCTGCACCCGGGCTCTTCTTGCAAGTCCTGGGAGAGGGCGGGGCTCTGGGCGGGTCCCCTGGTCCCGAGGCACCTGAGCCTTTGCTCTTCTCAACAACTCGGTAAGTAGGGGCCGCTGCGCTCCAGAGCCACATCCTCATGGGGTCAAAATGGAAGCCCAAGGGGAGGTAGCTGTAGGAGGCCCGCGGATGCCTGTCGACCAGGGCGTTGACCGCAACATCCACCTCGATGGAAAAACCTGGGAATTGCTGGTTGGTCGGCAATAAGGAGGTAAGCCCCCAAAACGGAGGTGGCTGGCCCTGGAGGCAGCAGATGGGTACAGTAGGATTCTGAAGGGAAAAAGGGTTGGAGGGTGGTCTCAGGCTGGAAGACTGGGCATCTCCTGGGTCTGTTACACCCATTAACACTTTTTCCCCCCCTAAGATTTTATTTGAGAGAGAGAGAGAGTGAGTGCTCAAGAGAGCACAAGCTAGGGGAGAGGCAGAGGAACAAGCAGATTCCCCCACTGAGGGGGAGCCTGAAGCTGGGCTCCATCCCAGGGCTCTGGCATGATGCCCCAAGTGGAAGGCAGACGCTTAACTGACTGAGGCACCCAGGCACCGCACATCCAAGCAGTCTTAAAGCAAGACACAGATCCTCAGTACTGCCAGGTGCACTGCCCAGGTTTTAATTTTGATGAAATCTAAATGATGTAATTTTTACTTTGGTTGCTTGTATCATCATATCTAAGAAACCATTACCTAATCCAAGGTCATGAAGATTTAATCCTATGTTGGTTTTTTTGAAGAGTTTTAGTTCTTGCATCTGTGTCTTTAATCCATTGTTTTTAAAGATTTTATTTATTTATCTGACAGAGAGAGAGAGATCACAAGTAGGCAGAGAGGCAGACAGAGAGAGAGAGGGAGGGAAGAAGGCTAACCTGCCGAGCAGAGAGCCCGATGCGAGACTCGATCCCAGGACCCTGAGATCATGACCTGAGCCAAAGGCAGAGGCTTTAACCCACTGAGCCACCCAGGCACCCCTAATCTATTGTTTTTAAAGATTTTATTTATTTATTTGAAAGATGGCATAAGTGAGCAAGCACTAACAGCAGGGGGCAGGGCAAGGGAAGGGCAGAGGGAGAGGGAGAAGGGGTGTCCCCACTGATCAGGGAACACGATACTGGGCTTAATCCCAGACCCCCCGGGGATCATGACCTGAGCCAAAGGAAGAGCTTAACCAACTGAGCCATCCAGGAGCCCAGTCTTTGATCCACTTCTAATTAATATTTGATACTGTGTTGCATAGGAGTCCAACTTCATTCCTTTGCATATGGATATCTATTCCATTTTCTTTTCTTTCATGGTTTTTGTTTTGTTTGTTGGGCAGAGGGAGAGAGAGAATTTTAAGCAGTCTCCCCTCCCAGTATAATGCCCTTGTGGGGCTGGATCTCATGACCTAAGCTGAAATCAGGAGTCCCAGACAACTGACTGAGCCATCCCGGAGCCCCTCTATTCCGTTTTATAGGCAGTTTTGCTTCTATTTAAAAAAAATGGAAAATGTTGGTAGAAAAACTGATGTAATTGTAATGAAATACAGTATTAACAATAAAATGAGAACTCAATTTCTGATTTCCAGATTCCTGTCCAAGTTACACTGGTTTTCATGTAAGAGAAGCTACTAAATCTCTTTTGCTTAACTTAGAAATAATTTGAGCATCATAGATTTGTATAAATTTCTGAAATACCAACTTGTTTCCAAGTTTCTTACAAGGCATTTTCGAAGAGGAAACTGCTTAAGCTGACTTTGAGTTCCTCTGTTGGTAATTGGTATTCTGAACATGAAGCAAACATAGTTTTTAACCAATAGCGAACTATATATTTTGTATGTTTTACTTTAGCATTACTTGCTCTGCACATATTTGGAGCAATGATTGGACAGCCAATACTTTCAACTATATCCTCTTATTTCATGGCATTTTCTTGACTTGGCTTTGGTCAATCGTAGCTATTAAATTTGAATCCTTTTCTATCACCTATAATGCTCCCTTGCCTGTTTGTAACCAGAAGTATGGAGCTATTTTATTTAGAAGTAATCAGTGAAATGACAAAAATATCCAAAGAGTAAAATTTGGCTTTATCTACCTCATTTTTGAAATTAATGCAATTTACAAGTTTGCATTCCCTGTCAAGGAATTATTGGCTGCCTTTGAAAATGTTATAGGGAGGGAATAAAAGGACATACAGCAATGCACCTATGTTCCTCAAAGACATCCAGACCTAAGGTTATTCTCCAACCTGGCTGCTATGGGCCGGGCATTCTAACAAGCAGATGCTGTAAGCAAGAATGAGAATTATTAATGCCCCAGAGCATTGTCACCAAGAGACCACAAAATGTATTTTTAAAATTCTTTTACATACATAGTACAGATTCTGTGCTGGCACTGTGTGCTCTAAAAGCTGCAGATACATTTTAGAAAACACTGATGAAGCCATTACTGTTCTGTCCATTTGTTCATAGTATATGTCATTATTCAAGAAATTTAAGAACCATAATGATGGAAAATCACACAGAAAGAAAAGTAAAGGAACATGGACTCTGTCAGAAACAAGGACTACATTTTTATTCAAGAGGTCCTTAATGATGGAAAATCACAGTGAAAGGCAGAGGCGAAACCGGGATTCCATAAAGGACCTGACACACACCAGTAGTACATGTAGGAGAACAGTCATAGCAGACGCATAAAAATAAAGAAAAACAAAATTAACGAGAGACAAGCTGTACTGGGGCTGACGCACAAAACAGCAACAAATCACAGTGAATTCTGAAGATTAATTTCAAAGAATCTTCTGAAATAAGCAAGGAGACAGACAGCATCAATATTAATGAAGCTGAAATGGAACTCCAAAAGAGCCCCAGCATAAAATGGCACATGAATGTTTTGTTTTTAAATGGATTGTAGATTGGATCACAGGACCATCAGGAAAATGAAGGGACATTCACGAGAACATCATAACAGGGCCAGCTGTGTGATAAGCAATTACAACATCAGTGCTGAAATCTCCAATGTAAAAGAAAAACATCAGTGTTGAAATAAAAGAAAATGTCAACAGTCTGCAGATGAGGTAAAAGGAAGTGAAGAATAGATTTTATTGAGACTCAATAGCCTGCACTGTGTCAATATCGAATGTCTTTGATAAAACAGACAATAGGCATTCGAAGAAAGATCAAAATTTGATGCCATCTTGTATGGCAATTTCCCTCCCGATTATCAGCTAAAGCAGCACCAGCATCAGCCCAATGCTTCCACGGCTAGAACTACTTACTGGTTGTAAACTAGATGCTCTGGGAAGCTGTGTAACTTTGACAGGCTCCTAGAATTCTGTGAAGGGATCTCTCATGCCTCCCTATAAATCAGATTTTACAATGAACATTTTAAGTGTGTTCGTAGTGTAGGCTACATAGAGGAATTTTCGATCCCAAATTTTTATAAAATGAGGGATTTGTTATTAAAAGGCAAATTATCATATCTCCGTTGGTTTTGGTTTTATGGAGTGCTGACTTCCAGATGGTCCGCTTGGCATTTCCATTGCTATGTGGTACCACAGAGGGAGAAAATAACACCCACGCTAAGCTTTTTTCCCTCTTCCTATAGTTCTACAACATTTATGATTGCAGGTTGTTGAGTTGTTTAAACCACTAGCTGAACCAAAGCCTGTTTTGTTTTTTTTTTTTTAAAGATTTTTTCTTTATTTATCTGACAGAGATCACAAGTAGGCAGAGAGGCAGGCAGAGAGAGAGGAGGAAGCAGGCTCCCTGCAGAGCAGAGAGCCCAATGTGGGGCTCGATCCCAGGACCCTGGGATCATGACCTGAGCCGAAGGCAGAGGCTTAACCCACTGAGCCACCCAGGTGCCCCTGAACCAAAGCCTGTTTGCAGAGGAAGGAAGAGGATCGGGAGATCCATTTCCCATCCACAATTAGAAAAGCAAGTCATGTGTGGCACAAAACAGCCTCTGTGTGGTTGAGCCCCTCACCAGTCTCCCCCCAGATGGTGGGTAGGAAGTTACCAACATTTCTGGAGAACTCAAACAAAAGGGAACCTTTTACCTTATATTAGTAGGGTAGTAGGGTAGTAGTGACTTCCTCAGTCCTCTTTCCTTCAAGAGCTGGCACTTAATTCCTCTCTCCTTGATAGGGGGATGGAATTAGTAACAAATGAAATATGAAGGAAATGATGGGGCATGATGTTGGAGACTAGGTCATAAGAGGCATTAAGGTCTCCTTCTGTCCCCTGAATAACTCACTCGAGAAAGCAGCGGCATCTCATGAGGTAATCTCAAGAGGCAGTCGTTCAATCCTATGGAGAGGTGGAAGAACGGAGACACAGCCAACGGGAGTAATAGAAGCCTTTTGTCAAGAACCACGTGAATGAACCATTCTCTTGTCCCTCTTGTAGCCAAATACAACCTCATGAGAGCCCCTGAGCCAGAACCCCTCAGCTAAACTTAACTCCTCACCCACAGAAACTATGAGATAATAAATGTTTGTTGCATAAGCTACTAAGTTTGGATGATTTTACTATATAGCTGTAGCTAATACAGCCCCTGCCATTCATTTGTGGTATGTGCCGGGCTCTGTGCAAAACTTCTTGTAAGAGAATGGGCTTCTCTAAAGAGGTCGAAGATCTCTAATTGCAATGCGCATATGAATCAGCCTGTTAAAAATACTATATTCTGTGGCTTATCCCCTGAAAAGGGGCCTGTGAATCTGTATTTTAACCAGCTTCCCAAGTAATTCTGACGCAGTTGGCTTGAGCACACTATTTAAGAAATATCACTTCAAACCTGTACCCGTTTCCTTCAGAAAATGCACGTCTTTTTTTTTTCTTTTTTTAAGATTTTATTTATTTATTTGACAGAGATCACAAGTAGGCAGAGAGGCAGGCAGAGAGAAGGGGGAAGCAGGCTCCCCGCTGAGCAAAGAGCCCGATGTGGGGCTCTATCCCAGGACCCTGGGATCATGACCTGAGCGGAAGGCAGAGACTTAACCCACTGAGCCACCCAGGTGCCCCGAAAATGCACGTCTTTTAAATAAGACCCTCTGGGCATGTTGTTCCAGTTAAATAAGTAAGTAAGTAAGTAAATAAATAAATAAATAAATAGCATTATCATTTTTAAAATGCTACCCAAAGACTGTATTGGAGCTTCTGGAAAGAGGATATAGTGTATCCTGATGAAGAGATATTCTTAGAGACTAAGAATTTCCCAAACCAGATCATTTAACAATGTCTTCTTTGCTTTGGTGAACATAATGGGTGGAATACCTATACTCCCCAGGGAATTTTGGAGTTGTATTTCGAATAAATCGACGGGTAAAAATCTCAGGCTCATTTGGTCACAAGTTTATCTAATTTTTTTTAAATTTATTTATTGGGGAGCCTGGGTGGCTCAGTGGGTAAAAGCCTCTGCCTTCCCTCAGGTCGTGATCTCAGGGTCGTGAGATCAAACCCCACATTGGGCTCTCTGCTCAGCGGGGAGTCTGCTTCCCCCCTCTCTCTGCCTGCCTCTCTGCCTGCTTGTGATCTCTCTCTCTGTCAAATAAATAAATAATTTTATTTTTATTATATTTTATTTATTTATTTGACAGAGAGAGATCACAAGCAGGCAGAGAGGCAGGCAGAGAGAGAGGGGGGAAGCAGACTCCCCGCTGAGCAGAGAGCCGGATGCGGGGCTCAATTCCAGGACCCCGAGTTCACGACCTGAGCCGAAGGCAGAGGCTTAACCCACTGAGCCACCCAGGTGCCCCAAGTTTATCTAATTTTTAGGAGGTGAGTACAGGGGTATTTCAGAGGAGCAGATAGTTGCCACATGGTAGATCTGAGGGTCCCCAAAGGCTTGTCCCCAGATAGAAATCTCCTTTACTTTCACAGGATAGGTTAAATTCATTCTCTTATCTCAGCCATCTCTTTTAAAATGTAAGTACATAAAAAAATGAAAATGTAAATATTTTGGGTCAGGTAACATTCTTAAACATTTGTTCCTTAAAGAGAGTGAATGCATCAAATCTTTTTTTTTTTTCCTGTTAGTTTTAGAAAGGTGTGTGGGAGTGAAGAAAAGGGCTGTTTCATGGGAACTATGATACCATCAGTTATAACGAGCGCTTTTATTGCTTTTTCTTTTTTTTAAGATTTTTTTTTATTTGACAGAGAGTACAAGCAGAGGGAGCTACAGAGGGAGAGGGAGAGGGTGAAGCAGGCTCACCTCTGAGCAGGAAACCCAACATAAACATACAAGGGTCTCCATCCCAGGACCCTGGGATCATGACCCGAGCGAAAGGCAGACGCTTAACTGACTGAGCTACCCACGCACCCCTATTATATGTATTTTTAAAAAGGAAAAAGTACTTCCAATTATAGTTGGAAGATGACATCAAATGTAAGATATATTTTGATTTCTGAGATATTAAAATGTGAAAAAATATGTGTCTTAGATGAAATAAGAGTAATTTTATGGCCAAGAACAGTGGTTATCAACCACTTATTACTGGTAGGGAAGAGTCTGGTTAATGAAATTCTCATTTTTGTGTTTTAAAATGCTAAAAGTCGGGGCGCCTGGGTGGCTCAGTGGGTTAAAGCCTCTGCCTTCGGCTCGGGTCATGATCCCAGGGTCCTGGGGTCGAGCCCCGCATCGGGCTCTCTGCTCAGCAGGGAGCCTGCTTCCTCCTCTCTCTCTGCCTGCCTCTCTCCCTACTTGTGATCTCTGTCAAATAAATAAATAAAATCTTTAAAAAAAAATAAATAAATAAAATGCTAAAAGTTAGTTATGATAGAAAGTAATATTGAAGTTTTAAACTACTAATGAAATTATTATATTGGTTTGTGCTTAAAATCATAACAACAAAAGTGATTCTTAACACTTCTTACTTTTTTTTTTTTTAAAGATTTTGTTTTTTAAAGATTTTGTTTTGTTAAAGCCTCTGTGTGGGCCTGCAACTTACAACCCCAGGGTCAAGAGTTGCATGTTCTATCAACTGAGCCAGCCACATGCCCCACCTCTTCCTTTTTATGATCCTACGACCTAACTAGAAATCGCTGAGTGATCACAATGCTTAAATACATACATATAAGTATATGCAAATTCCCTAAGAATTTTTTTCTTAAAGGTGAACTTTTCAATTCACTCATTCATGGTCTCTGACATTACTGGGCCCTTCAATGGTGCTAGCAAGGGTTTGGCAAAGGCTTGCCTTGGGTTATTGGGGAGGAAGGGGAGAAAACAGAGTAATTTTGTAGCCTGAAGATACAGTTATCATTAATAAGAGGTCTAGAATATGATTCTATCTTTCTTCACTGGGCCCCCATCTACTAAACTTTCCTATTCTCCTTCCTGACTACTCTACTTCTCACTCCTAGAGAAAGCAGACACCATTAGACCAGAATTCCTTCAATGTCTGAGCAACACATCTAACAGTCTACACTACATCTATAACCTCTATTCCCCCAGCTTCAGAGAAAGAGGCATTCCCGCTCCCCTTGTGAACGGCCAATCCCTCCATCTGTGCCTAGACTTTACTTTCTTTTGATTTCTCAGAGAACTCACTTAAACTATTCTTGCTTTTTCCTGTTCTTGACTTCAACCAATCCATCTATACTGGCTCCTTCCCAGCCACATTTAAGCATCCTCAAGCGTGTCTCATTTTAAAAGTTGTTTGAAATAAATATGAAGTAGTAACTGCAAATAAATTGAGTGAAATTATAAAACAAGGGCAGAGCTTAAACGAAAGGTCCTGACTCCTTTAACTGCAGGAAACATCTTCTGAGAGAGCTTCTGTGCTCCATATGCAAACTATTTATTCCTTCCAAACAAATATTTGTTAAGCACCTTCTAGGAATGTGGTAGAAAGCTGGAAATGTTTCCATTCACCAGAAAAATAGAACTTGGCTCCAGTGTTCCAACTGGAATATATATGTATTTTTCATGAGTCTCCTAATTAGAAAGTTAGAGAGAAGCATGTTTTCTTTGTAGTTGGGGGAAGGAGTAACCATAAATAAGGACTGCAGTGCTTAGCCATTTGGGTGAAACGTGTCCTCCAAGACGACTTATTCTACTCCTCGTCAATAAGAAGTAGAACTGGAAATATGGTAACTTTTAAAGATTCCTGACTTTGGAACATTTCTTTTCTTTTAAAAAAGATTATTTATTTGAGCAAGAGAGAGAGAAATAGAGCAAACACACATGTGAGCTGGGGGTGTTGGGAAGGGAAGGAAGAAGAGGGAGAAACAGGCTCCCTGCTGAGGGAGGTGGGCTCGATCCTGGCACCCTGGGATCATGACCTGAACCGAAGGCAGATGCTTAACCGACTGAACTCCTCAGGTGCCCTGACATCGAAACATTTCTGTACTCAAGACAGCCAGCCATATTCTAGTATACTGAATTATTACATAAAGATGAATTAATGCAATTTAAAGACCTAATTTCTTAAGGAAAAATTATTATAACATCAAAAATATAAAATACTTTTCTGACTAAAGCCATGCAAGACTGTACACTAAAAATTATATAACATTGCTGAGAGAATTTAAGGACCTAAATAAAAGGAAAACTATACTTTGCTCATAGGGTTGAAAACTAAATATTGTTTTTGATTAAAGACTTTATTTATTTATTTGTTAGAGAGAGAGAGCACAAGAAGGGAGGCAGAGGGAGAAGCAGGCTCCCAGGTGAGCAGGGAGTCTGATGCAGGACTTGATCCCAGGACCCTGGGATCATGATCTGAGCTGAAGGCAGATGTTTAATCGACTGAGCCACCCAGGTGTCCCTGAAGACTAAATATGGTTAAGATGTAAATTCTCTCCACACTGACCCATCCATTCAATGCAAACCCAATAAAAAACTCAGCAGGCCATTTTATAGAAATTGACAAACTGATTCTAAAATTCTTGTGGAGGGGCGCCTGGGTGGCTCAAAGGGTTAAGGCACTGCTTCGGCTCAGGTCATGATCTCAGGGTCCTGGGATCGAGTCCCGCATCGGGCTCTCTGCTCAGCAGGGAGCCTGCTTCCTCCTCTCTCTCTCTCTGCCTGCCTCTATGCCTACTTGTGATCTCTCTCTATCAAATAAATAAATAAAACCTTTAAAAAAAATAAAATTGTTGTGGAAATGCAGAGGACCTAGTGTAGCCAAAACAAGTTAAAAAAGAAAAAAAACCAAAACAAACCTGGAGGACTATCTGATTTCAAGACTTTGTAAAGCTTCAGTAACCGAAACAGTGAAGTATAATGGCACAAAGGTGAAGAGATCAGTTAAAGAGAATAGAGTCTAGAAAGAGACCTCATGATTTTTTGACCAAGTATATAGGCAGTTCAGTGGAAAAAAGTTAATCATTCTAACAAATGGTGCTGGAATATCTGGATATCCAAACATGTGAAACAATGAATGGATATATACATATGTCAAAACTTGTCAGATTGTATACTTTAAATATATATGATTTATTATATTTCATTTGTACTTCAATATAATGCTGTTTAAAAAACATTAAGACATTTTTCTGAAAAGTCAATGTGTAGTCTTCCAGATGATATTGTCAGAAGTCTTCCAAATTGTAATTAGACTGGTATTTGGGTTAGGATCTCCTATGTATAGATAAACACAAGAGAGCAAGCCTCGTAAGTTCGTACCAGGCTAAGTCTACATGCTACCATTGAATTATCTTCTTTTTTTTTTTTTTTTTTTTTTAAAGATTTTATTTATTTATTTGAGAGAGAGAGACAGTGAGAGAGAGCATAAGCGAGGAGAAGGTCAGAGGGAGAAACAGACTCCCCATGGAGCTGGGAGCCCGATGTGGGACTTGATCCTGGGACTCCGGGATCACGACCTGAGCCGAAGGCAGTCGTCCAACCAACTGAGCCACCCAGGCGTCCCGAATTATCTTCTTTTGAACTTAAAACATTTCTTATTGGGGCATCTGGCTAGCTCAGTCAGTAGAGTATGTAACCCTTGATCTCAGGGTTGTGTGTTCAAGCCTGACACTGGGTGTGCAGTGTACTTAAAAAAAGATATTAAAAAACGTTCTCATTGTATTGGGTTAGAATTGGTGATCAGAACCAATCGTCATGGCTGCTAAAAGTTAAAAGAATAGATTTGTAACTTTGAAATGACAAAAGCAATTCTCTAAAATAAATTCTAATTTTAGAATGATATGATTCATTCAGATTTTTTTTCTATCGTCCTTGGTAATATGAGTTGATACTATTATATGTGGCAGAAAATCCCATTATATTTAGTGGCTCATCATGCTAGGGAAATTAAAGGATTCCTAGAATCCCCCAGAGTAAAACTCTAGTACTTGTACCCTGACAACATAATAACTATTAGAATAACAACTGAACTTGCTTTAGGGGTTAAGAGGTTTGCCATTCAAAGACCTGGGGTAAATGTCCATGGAGCTATAAAAGGATAAACAAAATGTAAAATACATACAAAGGCATATTATTTAGTTTTAAAAAAGAACGGAATTCTGATACATGCTACAACACGGATTAATTGTGACGACATGCTAAATAAGCCAGACACAAAATGACAAATACTATGTGATTCCACTCACATGAAGTACCTGGAATGGTCAAATTCACAGACACCGAAAGTAGAAGAGTGGTTACCAGGGGCTGGGGGAGAGGGGTTGGGGAGTTAGTGTGAAGAGGGTTCAGAGTTTTGAGCTTCATGCTACCGAATAGTACTCTTCAAAATGGCTCAAGCAGTAAATTCTATTTTTTGTACATTTTACCACAGTAAAAATGAATATTTTTGAAAGTCCTGGACTGAGAACAGGTTCTGTCACTTCAAAGTTGAGATTTGGGTCTATACGGGAGGCTCAAGTTCCTCACAGGCAAGCAGGGATAATACCTACCTCACATGTTTTTCGGGAATGAGTTGAGATGAGATAAATCGCATGAACTGTTCAAAAAGGTTTTTGTACAACGTGAAAGTGCAGAAGTTGTAGTTAATATTATATATATTTATCTACCTCTCTATCTCCAACGTCAACACTTGCACTTGGTTGAAATGAGTGAAGGCATGTAGGACCTGTGGGGCTCCTTTTCTCATGTATCTGAGATGTTAGAACAATAGTAATAAAAGGACTACTAGTACTTGTACCCTGATTTAGAGTTCACAGAGAGCTTTCACATATATCACTGTGTTTGACTGTCACCATAACAAAAGAGCATGGCAGATGTGAGAGGGCTGTTCCCAACCACCAGGAACCTCCCGCAGGGCAGCAATAGGGGTGGTTAGGACTATGGAAGAGAGGAGAATGGCAGACTTAAACTTCATTTACTTATTTTTTAAAAATATTTTATTTATTTATTTGACAGAGAAATAGGGAGAGAGCACAAGTAGGCAGAGCAGCAGGCAGAGGGAGAGGGAGAAGCAGGCTCCTTGCTGAGCAGGGAGCCGGATATGGGCCTCGATCCCAGGACCCTGGGATCAGGACCTGAGCCGAAGGCAGAAGCTTAACCTACTGAGCCACCCAGGTGCCCCTAGACTTAAACTTTAAACCTGGGTTCAGAGTCCTGGGTTTTTTCCACAGACACAGAATGACCAACAGGACAGAAAAATGTGCAGAGCATATGATCATGCAAAGCGTTAGTTGGGTAGGACCGCAGTTTGGATCTTTTGCCGCAGATAGCCTCCCTTCCCTCATATGTAAAAATTAGTTACTCTGCCTCTGGCAATTAGGGATTAAAGTGGGAATTCATAACACCTGAGATAGGGTGTCTTGAAGGTGAGTGAGAGCTAGAGAGGGTGTGGAAGAGAAAAACCAGATCCCAATAGCCTCCAAGGAAGAAAGAGCCGTGGCCTAGAATCTCATCTCTGTTGCTGCCTGGCAGCTATGAGGGCAGACCAGACAGTGTAACTTCTTGGCCCGTGATTTGTCCCATTCTCAATTCACTGTCCTGCTCTATGGCTGTGTGATCCTACATTTTATAGAGGGTAGAAGATATGGACCAGCCACGTTGGAAATAGACAAGGAACCAGAGCTAGTCAAGCTGGAGCAGATTAGTGATTTTTTTTTGCTATGTTTGAGGACAGCCACTTAAGCAATAAGGGGGGAAATACCTGCCAAGAAATGGGACAGTCTTTCTTTATTGCTCCAGAACATTTTGCAGCAATGGAAATGAGACTGTGGAGTCTCCCGTGTATTATTATCTGTGGCAACACTTCCTCCGTAATGCCCTGAGCTGTCTTTTTTTTTGTTTGTTTGTTTTTACGGAATCGATTTTTAGAGGTATTGTTTTCTACTGGCAAAATACAATTTCTGCCCTTAAATTCCACCGCCAGAGTGTGTACTGAATCCTCATTTCCTCTACAATGTTCGAATTGAGTCATAAGAAAGCTGGATGGCCATACAATCACTGGGAAACGCGCTTGAAGCAAAACCTTAGTGCGATGACTCCAGCCTCAAACTACATGGCAAACACACGGTTTTCCCAGTGCCTTCATCATGCGAGAGGTGATCTTCCTATAGGCTCTTTTGTTGTCTGCCCGCCTAAGATGCTCTTTCCTGCTCTAATGAGTGAGGCTACAGACACATGTCAGTGCTCCTTTCTCTCTACTCCTCTGACCTCGGATAGCATGCCGCCGGATTCTGTCTCCATCGTTACAACAGAAAGTGCTATCTTTAAAGGACCGGTGCCTTTTGCAGTCTTGTAAGAACTCCAGCTGGTCTGGCAAAGGTTGCAACCTATTTCACATCTTAAAGGACTACTCTTTATTTTGGGATGTCTTTAAAAAGCAACACTCTACAACTCCCTGTTTCCTTATGTAAAATTCCCCATGTCCTTGACCACGGCGCCTAAGAACACACTTAGAGGAGTCATAGATTCCTACAAGTTAGAGCTGAAAAACTTGATGCGGAGAATTATTAGCACGTTATTCATTGTACACAGTAAGAATCTTTAAAATAAGTAGAAACTTCTTGAATGAACATTTGTACAACACAATATATTTTCAGATCGAATCAGGTTGTTGCTCTATTGGCAGATACTAAGAAAATTTCATATGGACATGAAATTGTGATGGTTTCTAAAATGATGATTTCTCTGTCAGGAAAAGAAATGTCTGCTCTGAGTGTATGGTGTCCGGAGAGCGTCTGATCTACAACACATGTTGCTTGAGCTGCTTGGAGGTTAAAGAAGCAATGGAAGCGTACAGAACATGGGTGACTGATGGGCGTGAGAATGTACTGGAGTCTAGTGCATGGCCCCCTGGAGGAATGGAGCTCCGGCTAGGAAGTGCTGTCTCCTAAATGGAAAAGGACCTTAGAGAGGAGATGAGATTAACCAAGGTTAAAGGAGGCACTAGGTAGCCTAAATAGTAGGCATTTAGAAAGAGATTCTGGAGGAAGACCTGGGGGTGAATTAGTTTGCTCGGGCTGAGATAACAAGTACCACAGACCAGGGGAGGCTTAAATAACAGAAATTTATTTCCTCATAGTTGTGGAGGCTACAAGTCCAAGATCAAGGTGTCAGCAGTGTTGGTTTATTCTGAAGGGCTTCCTCTTCGGGTTTTAGATGGCCATCCTCCTGTGTCCTAATCTTCTTTTCTAAAATGAATTCAGTCACACTAGGTTAGGAACCGCCCCTGTGATCTTATTTTACCTTAATTACCTCTTTAAAAGCCCTCTCTCCAAATACAGTCAATTCAGAGGTACTGGAGGCGAGGGTTTCAACCTATGAATTTGGGAGAGATACTGTTCAGCCCACAACAGAGAATGTTCTAGGCAGAGGCATAGAGACATGAAAGTATGTGACAATCACTGAGGATTTGCTGCAGCAGAAGGGTAACATGCTCCTTGGGGAGTGGAGAGATGGGGCTGGAAATGTAGGTGGGGGTTACAACGTTGAGGGGCTTGTCTGTCATGCTGTAAAGTTTGAATTTTGTCCCGGAGACTATGAGGAGCCATGGAAAATTTTAAATGATGGAAATGGTGCAATCAAATTGTGTTTTTGAATTATCTGTCTGCATTAGGGATTGGATTGTAGAGAAAGATACTGTTTGGAGGCACCTGGGTGGCTCAGTGGGTTAAGCCTCTGCCTTTGGCTCAGGTCATCCCAGGCTCCTGGGATCGAGTCCCACATCAGACTCTCTGCTTGGCAGGGAGCCTGCTTCCTCCTCTCTCTCTCTCTCTGCCTACTTGTGATCTCTGTCTAATAAAAAAATAAAATCTTTTTAAAAAATTGTTTAAAAAATGATACTGTTTGAAGGCAGGGAAATTAATTAGGAAGTTAAGGGTAAATCCAGAGAGAGGGGGCAAGCGAGGAGGAGACGCTTTTTAGGATATTTTCTTGAGACTGTAAGGAAGGAATGGTATGCAGGAACCTGAAGTTATGAATGAGGGAAGTCAACAGAATAAGTCAAGAACTAGTTCTTTTATGTTTTAAGATTCTGTTTGTTTATTAGACAGAGAGATCACAAACAGGAGGAGTGGCAGAGGGAGAAGGAGAATCAGGTTCCCCATTGAGCAGGGACCCCAATGTGGGGCTCAATCCCAGGACCCCAGGATCATGACCTGAGCTGAAGGCAGGATGCTTAACCCACTGGGCCACCCAGGCACCCCAAGAATAAGTTCATAAAAGAAGTCAAAAGGGTACAAGGAGTCCAGAGAAGGTGATCAATGGAGATAAAAGGTGTAAGGATACGGAGAGATTCAGACACATTTGCAGATGGAGGGGAATGAAAGTAGTTCCTGCCTGCTACCTCTGGTTTGGGTTTAGCTTCTGCTGAGAGAATAGTGGATCAAGTCTGGGACTTGAGGAGAATGGTAAAGGTATGAAGTAGATATGGTAAATAGAAAGAATAAAACAATTTCTGGGCCATGCTGAAACACCAGCATGGTCAGGCTCAGAGGATGGTAATCCTAGAACAGAGAAATCCAACCGGGTTGCTTTCTGCTTAGATGGCTGACATAGTTGATGGGGCCAAAGCCCCAGGCTGAGGGAATCCAAGCGCTGGGGGATGCAGTGACTGACATTCTGGGATCCAGTTAAGAGGAAGGAAGAGGAACCAGGAAGGGGCTAGAAGTCTGATAACCTAAGACACTGAAGGGAGAGGTAAGGCCTGAGAGCCCATTTAAGAACAGGGAGGCATGAAATGCCAGAGCATCATGGGTGGTGCTGGGGAGAACCATGAGGTTCCTGACTGAAGAGCTGAGAGGAAGAACAGTTTCAGGTAGGGACAAGGTCTTGAAGTCAGTATTAATGAGTGGAGAGATGTGCTAAGATTACATAGTAGAATCTGATATTAGACCTAAAAGGAAAACTTCCTAAAAGTGCTGTCAACATGGCTTTATTGTTTGGTCTTTTTTTAAACTTTGGGCTTGGGGAAATATTGGAAACCTCTGCTCTCTAAGGAAGATGAAAGTGAAAAGATAGAGCTCTGAAAGGCACATACATCTGGGGACCATTAATTATATGTAAAAACAAAAACACCCTCAAAACAAGAAACAGGACAGGAGAGGTAAGCACTGTGCCTCTTGCAATGCTAAATAATTAGCTAGAAAAAATTCTTTGCCTAAATCTTCATAATAAGGCAATTTTATTTGGTTTATGCTTCCTGTAAATCTTGAAACAAGAGAACTTTTATTTAAGTTTTGTTATATAAAACCCCCCTATCCCTGAAAAACAGCTTGAATTCTCTTTTATGTTCTTGTCATCTTCCTGGAGTTATGAGTTTGATTAGTAAAGTGGACCTGTGATTTCTAACTTCACACTCCACCCTTAATCTAACTATTCATTATTGCCCTAATTTCTTCCTCCAGAAATCAGTTTTTAGACAGCTTTCTTTTCCAAAAAAATAAAACTATCTATAATATTAAAATAAAAACTGAGAAAAAAGGAAAAATCACTAACCTTATTTATTGAGGATATTCTATAGAAATCTTTAAAGTGAGTAAAACAAAACATGAATGTTCACAGTATTATTCATAATAGCCAAGAAGTGAAAACAACCCAAGTTGTCTATCAGCTGATACATGAATAAATAAGGTATGGTATGTCTCTATAATTGAATATCATTTGGCAATAAAAGCAGATAATGTTCTAATGTGTGCTACAGCACAGATGAACCTTGAAAACATTATGCTAAGTAACAGAAGCCGAACACCAAAAGTCACATGCTATATGATTCAACCATACAAATGTCCAGAATAGGCAAATTCACAGAGACAGAAAGTAGATTAGGGGTTTCCAGGGATGAGGGTGGAGAGGGTGGGAGGAATGGGGAATGATTGCTAATAGGTACAGGGTTTCTTTTTGGGGTGATGAAATGTACTGCAATTAGCTAGTACTGATGGCTGTTTGTTGTGAATATACAGTTGACCCTGAGCAAGACAGGTATGAACGTTGCAGGTCCACTTAAATCTGGATTTTTTTGGATAAATACAGCTCAGTACTGTAAATGTATTTTCTCTTTGAATTTTCTTTAATTAAAAAAAAAGATGTATGTATTTATTTATTTGAGAGAGAGAGAGAGAGAGTGTGTGTGTGTGTGTGCAGGGGGCGGGGGCGTGGTGGGGGAAGGGCAGAGGGCAAGGAAGAGAGAAGACTCCCCATTGAGCACAGAGCCCAACGTGGGGCTCAATCTCATGACCCTGAGATCATGACCCATGTAGAAGTCAAGAGTCGTCCACTTAATCAACTGAGCCACCGAGGCACCCCTCTTATGATTTTCTTTTTTTAGAAATTTCATACCTGACAGAAAGAGAGCAAGGGCAGGGGTGTAGCAGGCAGAGGGAGAGGGAGAAGCAGGCTCTCTCACTGAGCAGGGAACCCGATTCAGGACTCCATCCTAGGACCCTGAGATCATGACCCAATCCAAAGGCAGATACTTAACCAACTGAGCCACTCAGGTGCCCTTGATTTTCTTCATTTTCTCTAGCTTACTTTATTGTAAGAATATGGTGTGTAATACAATATGACAATATAATGTGTGTTATTGAGTGTTTATGTTATTGGTAAGTCTCCTGGTAAGCAGACTATTAGTAGTTAGGTTTGGGAGGAATCAGAAGTTATATGCAGATTTCCAACTGGTAGGGGAGCAGCACCCCTAACTCCTGAGTTGTTCAAGGGTCAACTGCACTTAAAAACACTGAGTTATATATCTTGAAAAGGTGAATTTTATGGTATCTGAATTATATCAGTAAAAAAATAAGATGAATACAGCTACTGCAGATTAAAGTAAGGTCTGTATGACACACAGGGCATGCTACAAGTAAAGCATTTACTCCAATTTAATGCTCCATGGTTAGTTTATTTTGCTTTGTTATACCATAGTACACTATATTTACTATATAATATACTTTATAGTATTACTATACACCCATAAGATATAAAGTTACCTAACTTATTTTTGGCCTCATTTTAAAAAATTGTATCTTTTAATCAGTTGGTCATATTTCCTTTTTGTTTGACTTTAAGATTTCTACACATAGTAAACATTTCTTATTTACACCCATAGTTTGAAAAGTATTGCTATACAAGCCAAAATCTTAATGGTGAATCTGGGTCTATAGTCCATGAGTTAGAGAGACAGCAGTGGAATCAACCAGTAAGAAATACGAGGCAAATTGATACACTCTGTCATACTGCTTTGGGGAAATGAGACAAATGGTAACTGGTTGAGGTACCATGTTATAATTCTAGAAAAGTAGGTGATTGGCTCAAAGGCGGTATCACTGATTTGAGCAAGATTTTCTTCTATACCAAGATGAGTTAAACACATTCATGGCATCTTAAAAAAAAAAAAAAAAAAAAGATGGAAGGAAGGAAGGAAAGAGAAAAAGGAAGGAGGAAATTTGCAAACTTTTAATGTCTGGGCTAACTAACTGCCCTGCTGGCCTGAGGCAGGGTTTGAGGTCAGACCAGCATTCCTTGGTCTGGTCTGAGATATGCTCCCACACTGAAGTGCACCAATGTGTAAGAAGAGAGAGGTCAGGACTCAGACTTCCTATAATTTACCCCAAACAAGGCAGCTCTAGACTGAACTGTTGTGGCAGTTAGTTTTCTAAAATTGGCCCGTCCATAACTCCTCGCCTCCATGAATGCATATTTTGTTCCTCATATTTAGAAGGAGCTAGTGTCATAAACCAGCATACATGGAGTGGCTTGAATAGAGAAATTGATTTTTCCTAGTTCTGGAGGCTGGAGGCCTGAGATCAGAATTCGAATTCTGGTGGGGGCCGTGTCTCAGGTTGTCAATGGTCGACTTCTTGTTTCCTCACACACCGGAAAAGGCCAACTAGCTCTTGGGCCTCTTCTCATATGGCCACTAATCCCATTCATGAGAGCTCCATCCTTATGACCTCGTCATCACCCAAAGGCTCTACCTCTAATACTGTTACACTGGGGATTAGAGTTCAACGTATGAATTTGGGGAAAACACAAATATTCAGTCCATAGCAGAAAGTTTATTTCTCTTCCCCTTCAGTCCTGTGGTTTGCTTTGTTCAATAGCACATAGCAGAATTGGCTTTCTGGGACTTCCAAGTTCAGGTCTTAATGAATGGAACCAATACTTCATTTCCTATATGTTGAAGTACTGAGCCATCATGTAAGAAATCCAGACTCCTGGGGTGCCTGGGTGGCTCAGTTGGTTAAGTATCTGCCTTCAGCTTGAGTCATGATCCCAGAGTCCTGGGATTAAGTCCAGCATTGGGCTCCCTGCTCAGCGGGGAGCCTGCCTCTTCCTCTCCCTCTCCTTCTGCCACTTCCCCTGCTTGTGCTCTCTCTCTCTCTCACTAATAAATGAATAAAATCTTAAAGAAAGAAAGAGAGAATGAGAGAAAGAAAGAAAGGAAGGAAGGAAAAAAGGAAAGGGAAGGAAGGAAGGAAGGAAAAATCCAGACTCCTCAACCAGAGAGAGGCCACATGGAATGACCCTGGAGTAGGAGCTATCATATGGGAGACCACAAGGAGGAACACTGAGGCATCAGGAATGTGAGTAAAGAAGCATCTGTATGTTCCAGAGCCAAATACTGTTAATGCAGTTACACAGGGATCCCAAGTAAGACCAGAAGAACCACCCAGACAAACCTTTGACAACTCACAGAATCATGAGAAATAATAAAACTGGTATTGTTTTAAGTCACTAAGTTTTGGGGTTTTAAAAAATATAACAAGAGGTGGACACCTGGGTGGCTCAGTTGGTTGAGCGACTGTCTTTGGCTCAGGTCATGATCCCGGACTTCCAGGATCGAGTCCCGCATCAGGCTCCCAGCTCCTTGGGGAGTCTGCTTCTCCCTCTGACCTTCTCCTCTCTCATGCTCTCTCTCACTCATTCTCTCTCAAGTAAATAAATAAAATTAAAAATATATATATAACAAGAGGTAACTAAGAAACTAGAATCTGGAAGTATGGTGCTGCTGTTACAAAGACCTAAAAACATGTGGCACTGACTTTTGGACCATTGGGAAAAGGGCTAGAAGGGCCTTGGGGAGACTGTAAAAGAAGGCAGAAGGATGGTGATAAAATTATATGCTGGAGAAAAGGCAACTCCTGTTACGTAACAGTGGAAAGTTTGGTAACACTGTCGACTGCAGTGATAAGTAAGGTAGAAGACATGCTTCATGTACTTGTGAATATGGCTGAAAAGATTTCCAGGCAGAATATTGCCAGCGTCAGTTAGTTTCTTTTAGCTGCAGATAATGAAATATGAATAGAGAATGTTCAAATCAGGACTTTGCTGGCAAAGATCAAATCCAAATTGCTGCCTGCTAGACGATAGGGCTTCTGAGAGTTTTAAGCACACCTCTCTTAAATTTTCTCTGCCAGGCAAAAGGGCTTACAAGAACCCTAAAGGCATTGTTCCATAATGCCTGACTCTGAATCCAGGATGGAAGGCGTCTGTTTCAAAGAGATTTGTGGGTGTGGCTTTTATCCAATAGATTATAATCTGATACACAGGAAGCCCACAAAGGTGGTTTCTGTTTTTCTTTTTTTAAAGATTTATTTACTGGGACACCTCTGTGACTCAACTGGTTAAGCAGCTTCCTTCTGCTCGGGGCATGATCCCAGCATCCTGGGATCAAGTCCCACATCAGGCTCCTTGCTCGGCAGGAAGCCTGCTTCTCTCTCTCCCTCTGCTTGCCACTCTGCCTGCTTGTGCTTTCTCTCTCTCTGACAAATAAATAAATAAAATCTAAAAAAAACCCCAAACAGATTTATTTACTTATTTTAGAGAGGGAGAGAGAGAGAAGAGAATCCTCAAGCAGACTAAGCAAGGAGCCCAAACTGGGGCTCAGTTCCTGGACCCTGAGATCATGAGCTGAGCCAAAATCAGGAGTAGGTCACTCAGTTTGACTGAACCCACCCAGGGGCCTCAGTCCACTAAGTTTTGAGTGTGTGTGTGTGTGTGAGTGTGTGTGTGTGTGAGTGAGTGTTTTTTTTAAGCCAAGTTCTGCAAGCATGGACTGAAGGGACAGAGAGCTTAGTGATGAAAGAGGTCTCTGAGCCTCCAGCATCCTCTGGGCAAGAAGAAAGAAGAGAGAGCTACTCAGCTATAAAGGCGGCCCATTTGTCATAGAAAAGAAGGAATGACCCCTGCGGCAGAACCAAGGACCTAGAGAATCTAAAAGAACTACTTGCAGCAAGCAGAAGTAGGCCTTAATCAGGAAACCTTTCTGATCTTCGAGCTGCAGGAAATGACATTATGTGTTTGGCTGAATTTCAGAACTGCTGTGGTCTGGTCACTGCCATAAGCCTCTCATCCCCCACCCCCATCTGGGTGGAGGTATCGTGCTTATCCTGTCCCCGTTTTGCCACTGTACTATTGGATGCATGTGGGGCTCATAATTTGTCTTTTTCCTTTAAAGGTCTTTACAACCGAGGTGCTGTACCTGAGAGACCCCACCTGAAGGAGTACTCAAAGTGCTCCTGGACCCTATTTAGCTGACAAGATCCTGGTCTTTAACCTGACACCATAATAGTAGGAGACTTTTAGGGGTTTTTGAAAAAGGGTGAGTATATTTTGCACAGGGGAGGGATGTGAATTGTAATGGCCCAAGGATGGTCCGTAGTAGCTAGTCTCTGAAGATTGTCTCCTCAGATGGTTCATACCATATATGCTCACCACTCTTCACATCAAGAGATGGGCTTCTGTCCTTTTCCTTGAAGTCATACTGGCTCTGACCAGTAGAATGTGGACAGAGTGACATTCTGGGTCTTGTGGGCATAGACTCTTTAAGAGAACAGGCAGCTGCTTCTTCTTCTCCTGAAATACTCCCTTTTGGAACCCAGCTGCCACACTGGGAGACACCCAGAAGTACTTGGAAAGGCTGTGGAGAGGACCAAAGTGCCCTCACCAACAACCCCAGCTGGGTAGCACCAAGTGCCAGCCAAATGAGAGAGGCTATTTGGGGTCTGCTAGCAGTCCCAGTGACTAACCAGATGTCACCTGAAGCTGAAAAATTACACGGAGGGGCATCTGGGTGGGTCGGTTGATTTAACATCAGACTCTTGATTTCAGCTCAGGTCGTGATTTCAGAGTCGTAAGATGGAGCCTTGCGTTGGGCTCTGTGCTTGATGGGTGTGGAGTCTGCTTGAGATTCTCTCTCCCTCTCCTTTTTCCCCTTCCCCTCCCTCCCTCTCTTAAAACAAACAAACAAAAAAGAATGGGCAATGGTCCCTTTTGCATGTCTTGGGGAAATATTTTATAACTACTAGGAAAATTTCAAGTTTCAAGAGTTTTTCAAGAGAAAAACGGTATTTTCAAGTTTTTCAAGAGAAAACCAGGATTTTCAATGAAAAAATATTGTTCTAGAAACCTTTATATTACGAAGTACCAGAAAGGTCTTATTTTATATACAATGCTAATGTATACATAGCCAAAACCTTGCTTCATCATAGTCTCAATAAATAGACTTTCTTCTTTTGGTATGTGTTACTCAAATAACAAGATATATTTGTGGCCTATGTGATAATAAATTGCTGTGGAAAAATATTTTTTTTCTTGTTACTTATTGAGTTTTTTGGTTGACTTAATGCTGTCAAACAACCTGCCAAAGATCTTTTCATTGCATCATACTTTCCTTAAAGTTGATATTTGTGGCATACGTATAAAGTGCAATCAAAGGCAGTTATGTTTGATAGGTACCACATTCCTGAGATTTTCACTTAAGAAAAATAATGTGGATTAGAACACTAAAATGAAAAAAAAAAATCTCCAAACAGCATGAAGTATCTGCTCGAAAGCCCCATATCTAAGACAGAATCCATGATTAAAGAATAGTGACATTTCTGTACTTTCCCAAGATAGCTCATTTCAATGTATTCACAACTGATTGGGTGGTTATATTTAGCTAACAATTCTATACAAAGGAGTCTCTTAGCACTTTCTTTAGCAGTATAGTTTTATATAAATGTGAGCAATGGCTCTAGGCCAAATCATTTCTTTTGTTTGCTTGTTCTAGACTTGTACAATTTCATAATCTGGCCTTTCTTGGGGTTATTTTTTTCCTGGTTGGCAGGGACTTTACTACACTCTAATTGTGAACAGAAAAATTGATGCAGACAGTGGTGAGATGTCTAGCAGGCAGTGGGTCTCTCGAGGATCTTATCTCTGTCTCTGTCAGAGATATTTTATGTTATCTATATGTTATTAATAACAGTAGTATGTTATATAATCTTGTCTCTGTCCACTGCCATGAGCCCCTTGCTCTGCTCTAGCTGCTATTTACTAGTGACTCTGAGTGAATTGTTATCTAGTATTTCTCTGAGGCTTGCTCTCTTCCCATCTCATTTAAGCTCGCTCAGTCTCTACAAGTTAGCGTAGGTGTTCCCCACTCCAGGGAACCCTCCAGTTAGGTTCAATAGTTTCAATTAGACTTCACTTTTAACTTCTCTAACAAGAGTATCTCGTGGACAATGCAATGTAATTTGTATTGCACCCCTTCCGGAGGTTTAAAATGCCTGGTTGACCTGCTTTTAGTGATGGTAATGGCTTCATGTTTACATGGAAAAGTGAGCCATCAACTGTCTCCTAAGTAGTTTTAGCCTTCATTGATGAGCACTGCCTAAACCACAGAACAGTGGTTTCAAATTCTATTATCCCTTTTACGTTGACTAATGTGATTTTATCTCTTCAATTAGGACTATTTGGTGATTCTAAAATACAGTTTGTATAAGACAGGCAAGGCAAATTCTCTTTTCTTCTCCATGAATTTCTAATTTTCCAAGTAAGGACACATGCCTGTTGTTACTAAAATGTGTCTTCCACTGTACCCCGCCCCCACTCCTGGCCCAAGTCATATGCTGAAGTCCTAACTCGCAGTATCTGTTTTCCGAGATAGGTCTTTGAAGAAGTACTTAAGGTAAAATAAGCTCATTAGGGTAAGGTCCTAATCCAATATGACCAGAGTACCCATAAGAAGAATTTTATTATTTATTTATTTAAAAAAATATTTTATTTATTCATTTGACAGAGAGAGACACAGCAAGAGAGGGAACACAAGCAGGGGAGTGGAAGAGGGAGAAGCAGGCCTCTGGCTGAGCAGGGAGCCCCATGTTGGGCCTGATCCCAGGGCCTGGGGATCATGTCCCAAGTCGAAAGCAGATGCTTAACTGACTGAGCCACCCAGGCGCCCCTGGAAGAAGAGTTTTTTGTTTTTTGTTTTTTTTTTTGTTGTTTTTTTTTTAATAAACATATAATGTATTATTAGCCCCAAGGGTACAGGTACCCTCCCCAATGTCCATAATGGAAGAAGAATTTTAGATACAGATATACACAGACGGAAGACCATGCGAGGACCCTGGGAGGAGGTGGTCAACCGCTAGACAGGGAGAGAGTCCTCAGAAGAAATCAACTTTGCCAACACCTTGATCTTGGATTTCTGGCTTCCAGAATGGTGAGGAAATAAATTTCTGTTGTTTAAGCCACCCAATCTGTGATACTTTGTAATGGCCGCCTGAGCAAACTAATACAATGCCCGAGTTCTAATGGTGACCAGTGACTTGTGTATTTATTTAGTTTCTTTCTCTCTTTCCTATCATTATGAATTCATGGATTTTATACATTCAATGTGTTTCAGTCAGTTGCTATCATTTTTTCTTTCAGATGTTTAAACTGGTCTGTATTTGGCCAGAGGAAGCCCCAGAGGAAGCTGACTTTTGTGTCGTTTTGATATGACCCCAACATTCTTTGATAACTTCTTTGCTTTTAAGTAGAAGATACCCCAGGCTCATTTTGTATATTTTCTGTTTCAGACCTGGGATCAGCTCACTAAACATGGTATAGTCTTGGAGTTAGGCCTGTTCATTGCTACTGGTTTGTCATTGCTTCTAGGCTCTTTCAGTAAGTAAAAAATTACAAGACTTTTTTTTTTTTTGTTTCATCTCTTACATGGAGAGTTTTGGATCCTAACGCATTAACATAATTATCTGCTCTATAAGATCTGTGAAATATTTGCAAAAATAAAACAATTTTTTTTTACTACTTCCTAGGCTATTAAATGAGCTTCAAAATTTGCCTTTTTTTTGTTCTTAGGATTCATATTCCTAGGAATAGATGAAGTCAAAGTCCTGTGTGTTAAAAAAAACTTAAAATAGTTCTTTTGTGTGGTTCTATCACCAACTTGATGTACTAAGTTCATTTGTTTTATTTTATTTTAGTTCATTTGTTTTAGAATGAATAGTTGTCCTGGTAGTCTGTCAGGCAGTGTTTACTTTATAAGCATCCTTATAAAATGCTTTCCTGGGGCGCCTGGGTGGCTCAGTGGGTTAAAGCCTCTGCCTTTGGCTCAGGTCATGATCTCAGGGTCCTGGGATCGAGCCCCGAATGGGACTCTGTGCTCTGCAGGGAGCCTGCTTCCTCCTCTCTCTCTGCCTGCCTCTCTGCCTACTTGTGATCTCTGTCTGTCAAATAAATAAATAAAATCTTTAAAAAAAATGCTTTCCTTTAGACTGTAATGAGAACTGAGGTTAAAAGACAGAAGAAATGAAAAGAAACACATTTCTGGGACGTCATCTTCCTACTTATATGCATCATTTAATAGTTCAATGCAATGCGTCCAGGAGTTCCTGAATAAACTGTTCCCAGACAAAACACCTTAATCATTGCTTCAACTTAGATAGTCCTGGTCATGTCATGAATACTGAGCCTTAATGTTTCCAGGCTCTTGCTTGTCCTTGACTACCAAAGCTGATTGGTATATTGAACATGTTTTCTAATACACACACATATGCACACATTTATGTTTACACAGTACACACACATATACACACGTTTACCTATGCTGTTGGACTGGATCATTTACTATGTGTAAAACATCATTTGACAGTTGTGGGACAAACATGTTTAAATGTAAAGTACAAGAATTCTGGAGTCAGATGGAATTGGTTTTATATAGCCTAATAACAAGACTATAGTAAAATAACCTTTTATGGACTTGATGTCCTTAGCTGTAGAAGAGGTATAATAATACATATTTACAGAGTTAGTAAAATAGGTCCCAATTGTAAAGTGGCTAATACAGAATCTGGCACACAATAGGAGTTTAATAACAATTTCATTCTCTCAACCTAAAAAGCTCCTATAGAATATATAAACAGAAGCAGTAAAAATCATTTGATCTTGAAGATGATTATATGAGTAGTGCTACTTTCCTTGATACTTGGGTCATTTTAATCTAGTTCCCCACTAAAGGAGCAACAACCTGAGCTATTATTTATTGCTTCAGTTGGCCAGGAAGCCAAAGTGTTAAGCATTTAGTTCTGTTAATTTATATAAAGGTACAGAGTAAAATAATAAAAAAAAAAAAGTCTATCCTAATCAGAGGTTCTCCTGTAGACCATTGGGATATCCCAAAGATAGTTTCTAGAGGGAGAGTCCTCAAAAATTTTCCAGAGTCACTCAAGAAAGCCTTCAAATTTCATCCCCCTCTTCGGGGATCTTTGATTCTGCCTGTATTCACATTCAGAGTAAAATGAAGCACAAGACTCTTAATTCTTTTTCTTTTTTTAAGATTTTTTAAAAATTTATTTGACAGAGATTGCAAGTACAAGCAGGGATAACAGCAGAGGGAGAGGGAGCAGAAGAAGCAGATTCTCCGATTAACAGGGAGCCCAATGTGGGTCTCGATCCCAGGACCCTGGGATCATGACCTGGGCTGAAGGCAGACACTTAACCAACTGAGCCACCCAGGCGCCCCAAGACTCTTAATTCTAATTCTAAATTTCAACTTGGTAGTGAGACATCTGGTGGGAACAATGCTTTTCTTAGGGTTGGTGCTCACTTTTTTTCCTTTGTTAAATAATCATCCTTGTCATTCGGTAGCTAAAAAGCAAGGGAAGAGAATGCTCTTCATCAGATTTTTACACAGCAAAAAGTACTTCTCCTTAATCAGCATAATAGCAACTTTCAAAGGCTTGTTGCTCCTTATGGAGCACATGTTCCAAGATGTTTTGATGTGTATTATATGTGAAGGTATGTACACATTTGATAATGCTGGGTTAAGGAGATTTTTTTTTTTTTTTAAGATTTTACTTATTTATTTGATAGAGATCACAAGTAGGCAGAGAGGCAGGCAGAGAGAGAGGAGGAAGCAGGCTTCCTGCTGAGCAGAGAGCCCGATGCAGGGCTCGATCCCTGGCCCTTGACGTTGGATGTGACCATGACCTGAGCTGAAGGGAGAGACTTCAATCCATTGAGCCACCCAGGCGCCCCATGGGTTAAGGAGATCTAGTAGATCTCTTTTTTTTTTTTTTTTTAAGATTTTATTTATTTATCAGAGAGAGAGAGAGAGGGAGGGAGAGAGAGCGAGAACAGGCAGACAGAATGGCAGGCAGAGGCA